>NC_084611.1:65914269-66144269 GCF_033978795.1 Nerophis ophidion
ATCATTTATTCTTCAGTTGTTTGGATGCTTTACATTAGTTTTGGATGATACCACAAATTTGGGTATCAATTCGATACCAAGACAGTACAGGATCATACATTGGTCATATTCAAAGTCCAGTGTCCAGTGACCTATTCCCTGAGTAACTGGTACTTTTCAGAAGTGGTATAGTACCAAGAATGATTCATTAATATCGCGGTACTATACTACCGGTATACTGTACAACCCTAATACTTAGATACCAAGTCGATACCAACATGCAAAAAATACATCGAAACCTGCTTTTTTTCAGTATTGTAAGTACCAAATACTCTTTCTTCTTAGCGAGCTGCGTCAATTCTCAGTGCATGAAGAAAGTTAAAAAAAAATATCCGTTGATTCCATATAGTTATGTATTTGTGGAAGCCTGTCACGAATGCAGATTTGGCACTTACGGTCCACCCTCGCTAATAAACAAATGAAAATGGAACTAAGATTGTGTCGATACCAGACTTTCAGTCGCTGATACCTACAAATTTCCTAAATTCACGATTCTCATTCGATACCACGACAACAAATTTAAAAAATAACCAATGTATGTTTCAATGCACTATTATATTGAAAAGTCTTTCATAGTGTGAAGTCTTTCGGATGACTGTGCTTCACTATCTTTTTGCACAGAATTTAAAGGCCTACTGAAATGAGATTTTCTTATTTAAACAGGGATAGCAGGTCCATTCTATGTGTCCTACTTAATCATTTCGCGATATGGCCATATTTTTGCTGAAAGGATTTAGTAGAGAACATCGACGATAAAGTTCGCAAATTTTGGTCGCTAATAAAAAAGCCTTGCCTGTACCGGAAATAGCAGACGATGTGCTCATTAGGTCACCGGTGTGAGGGCTCCTCAAATCCTCACATTGTTTATAATGTGAGCCACCAACAGTAAGAGCAATTCGGACCTGAGAAAGTGACGATTTACCCATTAATTTGAGCGAGGATGAAATATTTGTGGATGAGGAAAGTTAGAGTGAAGCAGTAATTAAAAAAAATAAATAAATACAAATTAAAAAAGGCGACAGCTCCAGGCGGCGGCAGTGGGAGAGTTTCAGATGTAATTAGACACATTTACTAAGATAATTCTGGAAATTCCCTCATCTGCTTATTTGTGTTAATAGTATTTTAGTGAGATTATAAAGTTACACCTGAAAGTCGGATGGCTGCGGTGAATGCCAGTGTCTCTGAGAGAACCCGAGGAGGCAAGATCGCAGCTGCCTTTTTGAGCTGCAGGATGAGGTCGCATAATCCACTCAAGTCTCCGGTAAGAGCTGACTTAATATCACAATTTTCCCATCCAAAAACTTGCTGGTTGACGTAGAGAAACATGTTCGCTTGACCGCTCTGTGTTAAAGCTTCACAACAAACAAAGAAACCCCGGCTGTGTTTCGGTGCTAAAGGCAGCTGCAATCCACCGTTTTCCACCAACAGCATTCTTCTTTGACGTCTCCATTATCAATTGAACAAATTGCAAAAGATTCAGCAACACAGTTGTCCAAAATACTGTGTAATTGCGCGATGAAAAGAGACGACTTTTAGCCGTAAGTGGAGCTGGGCTAATATGTCCCCTCCAACCAATAACGTCACAAACACGCGTCATCATTTCGCGACGTTTTCAACAGGAAACTCCGCGGGAAATTTAACATTTTAATTTAGTAAACTAAACCGGCCGTAATGGCCTGTGTTGCAATGTTAATATTTCATCATTGATATATAAACTTTCAGACTGCGTGGTCGGTAGTAGTGGGTTTCAGTAGGCCTTTAAATCGCAGTATCAGCCGCCAAGAGATACATACAATTACATACATTCAAAAAATAACAACAGTGTTTTATAACCGGAAGAGGTCAAGTACATAAAATAGAACAAACATATAGTTTTCTACATTATTTTATCATGGTGGTATTGTGATACCATTATGTCATTTGTTATGAATTAGGTTAATAAAAGAGGTAGAGATATATTTAAAGACAACTCTTTGTGTTTTTATTTGTTATCATCATATGTACACATTTTTTTGTTCACCCTATTTCTACAATGTCCCATAAAAAAAGAGCTGCATTCAGCAAATGCCGCCCCCTCCCCAGGCCACACCTTGCAGTAAAGCAGTGGTGTTTAAAGTGTTGCATTCTGCATGCTGTGATTGTGCACACTCCCTGGGCTTGTGGTGGCGGATCTCCGTTCTCCATCGCGCAACAAACACTTTCACCTTCTTTCATTTGATTAGCGAATACATGTTTAGGCCGTTTGTTGAACGGAGCTCTTTTTTTATGACACATTGTAGACATTAAATAAACAACACAATACAAAAAAGCAGATATTTGAAAAATGCAGCAAAAAAAGGCATGACGCGAGGAGAAAAGGCTGAGCTTTTGATACGAAATACAAAATAAAAACACAAATATTTGTATTTAAATATACAGTTGAGGATTCTGTGGTTTATCCATTATACCAGGGGTCGGGAACCTTTTTGGCTGAGAGAGCCATGAGAGCCATATAATATTTTTTAACACTGAATACAACTAAATGCGTGCATTTTTAAGTAAGACCAACATTTTTAGGGTGTAATGAGTTGGGGCGGTATAGCTCGGTTGGTAGAACGGCCGTTCCAGTAACTTGGGAGTTGCAGGTCCGATCCCCACTTCCGCCATCCTGGTCCCTGCCATTGTGTCCTTTACCCACTTGCTCCCAGTGCCACCCACACTGGTTTAAATGTAAAAATTAGATATTGGGTTTCACTATGTAAAGCGCTTTGAGTCACTAGAGAAAAAGCACTATATACTTCACTTCTTATTCGTTTTAATAACATTGTTATTCCAAAGCTAACCAATAATAAATATAACACTTCTTACCATTAATGCAACTTCTTGAACAGGTGCGATAGAAAATGAATGGTTGGATTAAAATGCATGAGAATGTTTTATAATTCGAACATTATTTTTAACACTGTGATTACCAGCAGAATTATTCATTACTAATCGTGTTAAGCAATGTCAGCTAAGATTTATCTGAGAGTCAGATGCAGTCATCAAAAGAGCCACATCTGGTTCTAGAGCCATAGGTTCCCTACCCCTGCATTATACAGTGCTCAATACCGGGGTAGAGCGGAATATTCAGCTATATCAGGGGTGTCAAACTCAAATACAGAGTGGGCCAAAATTTAAAAACTGAACAAAGCCGCGGGCCAAAATTGAACAAATTAACCTTTTAATAGGACCTAAACAAGTTTTGCAATGAATATTGAACAAGCAAAGCTTATGTTACTTTATAGTGACGTGCTCGTGCAAAATCGAGTTTCAAATAATAATAATAATAAATAAAAAATATCCATGGCATATCAAATAAAATTTGAATAAAAATGTAATCCCTCTTTTCTATTTGCAGCCCTCTGAGGTAAGTATCAAAATAAACTTTTCCAAAGGCTAATAATACATTTGAAAATAAAATAACAATAATGAATGAATCAAACATTCAAGTAGCCAGAGAAAGTGCAAGAATAAAAACGTTAATTATTGCTCAGTTTGCTAAACTGATTTGCTTTAACACCGAATATAAAACAAGCAACGCTTATAAAACTTAACAGTGCAAAATCAACTTTCAAAAAACAAACGAAAGAATATCAATGGCATATTAAATAAAATGAAAAAAAAAAAAAAGCGGGGGGTGTGGTAGCGGGGGGTGTATAGTGTAGCGTCCCGGAAGAGTTAGTGCTGCAAGGGGTTCAGGGTATTTGTTCTGTTGTGTTTATGTTGCGAATGTTCTCCCGAAATGCGTTTGTCATTCTTGTTTTGTGTGGGCTCATAGTGTGGCGCAAATTTGTAACAGTGTTAAAGTTGTTTACACGGTCACCTTCAGAATGGGTGTTGACCAAGTATGCCTTGCATTCATTGCGGTGCGTAAAAGCCACATATATTATGTGACTGGGCTGGCACGCTGTTTGTAGGGAGGAAAAGAGGACATGACGACAGGTTGTAGAGTGCGATAAAGGCAGCGTCCTCAATATTGTTGTCCGGGTGGAAATCGGGAGAAATTCAGGAGAATGGTTGCCCCCGGGAGATTTTCGAGAGGGGCACTGAAATTCGGGAGTCTTCTGGGAAAATCGGTTAGGTTGGCAAGTAAGAGTATTAGCGGTGAATGCGGTGTTACAGCGGCACCACTGCTGTATAATACCGGCGGGCCAGCTCTAATGTTAATTTGATATTGCCTTAAGGGCCAAATTAAATTACACAGAGGGCCAAATTTACACCGAGGGCCAGAGTTTGACACCCATAAGCTATATCATCCCTACAAGCCTGAAACAGGCTTGTAGGGATGATATAGCCTCTGTGTTTTTTCCTGACCTAATGTGCATTTAAATATGAGTTTTCGCCATTTCGTGAGCATATTTGATTAAACGTGACATGATGACATCACACTAAAACCATATTAGAAGAATATTATAAACAATATTGTTGGATTTATATTATTGCAGGCTCCATGTCACTGCTATTCTTTTTAGAACGTAAAATAGTTGACAATTGTTATTATTTATGAGCATATGTATAAGCACAGTATTGTTTGTTTTGATATACTGAGATGTTATAGAACACTGCAGTTCTTTTTTGAATAGTTTGTTACCTCTTGGCAACTGATACTGCAATTTAAATTATGTGCAGACAGATGTTGAAGCACAGTCACCCTAAATACTTTGAGACACTTCTGAATAAAGCAGTGAATTTAAAAGTAAACGTGTTTGCATATTTATCTTGGTATAGATATGGAATAGGTATCGGAAATGGTGACAACCCTAGCAGACAGTGTTAAAAAGTAGAGATATTGACCGCATCCACTTGCACGTACGTGTCCACTTAGTGAGTTGAGAGACAAGACGAGAGCAGTAGAGAGAGAGAGTGGTTTAGGAGGCGATTGAATGCGTAAATGATTGAGCCGGCTGACGCTGGGACTGAACAACCTTTGTTCTTGCTGCTGCCATACTGGCTCGTGTGCAGAATACTTAACGTGCAGCAAAGGCAAGACTTTGACAATCCACAAAAAAAATGTCCTCATTGAACAAAACGAGGCCATTGACTCATTTATCTCCTCTTCTCATTTAATATTTGCTCCCTCAGCATAAATTGGCCTTCAAGTATTTATCGGAATCCCTCTTTGGAGGATAAAAAGGAACGTAATTAGAAGAATCTACGATGTGACTTAACTCACTTATACTTTGATTGGTTCTTGGTTATTTCTATGCGAAAGCTGGAATAAATTAGGTTTGTCTGTCGCGTCATTTCTATGAATAAAATTGACTGTGGTGATTATTGCTCACCTAATTTCACTTCAGATGGAGTCTCTTAATAAAACACACTCACACACACAGTTACTTGTGATATGTCACATGAAAGCAGCATTAATAGTGCTTGATATTGGCAAGGACTTTGGGATACATTACACATACCGATGCTTGAGTCACGAGTATTATGGTATGAAATATTTTGCGATATTTCGGGTGGGGAAAACTTTTAAAGTGGCAATTTATCGCAATACCCTTTTCAACCACATAATATAGATCTTTAAAGGACGGCGCAGAAGAGTGGCCCGAGGGTCCCCGGTTCAATCCCCACCTAGTACCAACATTGTCGGGTCTGTTGTGTCCTGAGCAAGACACTTCACCCTTGCTCCTGATGGGTGCTGGTTAGCGCCTTGCATGGCAGCAACCTCCATCAGTGTGTGAATGTGTGTGTGAATGGGTGAATGTGGAAGTAGTGTCAAAGCGCTTTGAGTACCTTGAAGGTAGAAAAGTGCTATACAAGTACAACCCATTTATTTATTTATTTATTTACTGAAACCCACTACTACCCACCACACAGTCTTTTTTGTAAGGGGCGCTGGAAGCCGGCAGACCCGTCAGCGATCCTGTTCTGTCTCCCTGTAATGTTTGTCTGATCTTGAATGGGATTGTGCTGAAAATTGTAATTTTCCTGAAGGAACTCTCCTGACGGAATAAATAAAGTACTATCTAATCTAATCTAATCTAATATCAATGATGAAATACTAACATTGCAACACATGCCAATGCGGCCTTTTTAGTTTACGAAATTACAATTTTAAATTTCCCGGGAGTTTCGTCTTGAAAACGTTGTGTAATGATGACGTGTACGCAAGACGTCACGGGTTTTAAGGAAATATGAGCGCTGCACACACACACAGCTAAAAGTCGTCTGCTTTAACGGCATAATTACACAGTATTTTGGAGATCTGTGTTGCTGAATCTTTTGCAATTTGTTCAATAATATTGGAGAAGTCACAGTAGAAAGATGGAGTTGGAAAGCTTTAGCCTTTAGCCACACAAACACACGATTCCTTGTTTAAAATTCCTGGAGGTGAAACTTTCCTATGGATAAGAGCGCGGTCAAGAGAACATGGATCCTGACCACATGTCAACCAGCAGGTTTCGGTGAGAAAATTGTGGTTAAAAAGTCAGTTGTTACCGGAGAAAAGCTGAGCTTGTGCCGTCCATAGCTGCCGTCGACTTCCCTGAGACATTGGCGTCAACACACCCATGGAGACACCCTTCCGACTATCAGGTACTATTTAACTCACTAAAACACCAGCAACACAATAGAAAGATAAGGGATTTCCCAGAATTATTCCAGTAAATGTCTCTAAAAACATCGGAATCCGTCCCTATGCAATCGCGTTTTTTTTTTACCTTTTTTTTTAATCATTTTTTTTTTTAGTCCGTCGCTATCAATATCCTCAAACACGAATCTTTCATCCTCGCTCAAATTAATGGGGAAATTGTAGTTTTCTCTGTCCGAATACCACTTTTTGTTGGAGGCTCCCATTAAAAATAATGTGAATATGTGAGGAGCCCCCACACGTGTGACGTCATCGTCTGCGACTTCCGGTAGAGGCAGGGCATTTCTCTTAACACCGAAAGTTGCAAACTTTATCGTGGATGTTGTCTACTAAATCCTTTCAGCAAAAATATGGCAATATCGCGAAATGATCAAGTATGACACATAGAATGGACTTGTTATCCTCGTTAAAATAAGAAAATCTCATTTCAGTAGGCCTTTAATGTCTTTGTATTGATTTTCTGGCGAGACGTGATTTCCTTTGGAATTAATGCACCCCCTGCATCTGCGCACATGTATGACTCCAAGAAATGCAAATAGCAATTTCTTTTACTTTGTCATTCAAAATGCAGTACATGTTTTCACACGACAAACTACTAAATGTATACTTTATGAGGTTATGTTTTATTTTGGTGGGAAACTGATAACCTGACTTGACAAAATACAAAAATATAGCATTAATTATTGCAACGACAATCACATTTCCGTATTTCTGTGGTTCATACACATGCGCAGATGCAGTGGGCGGAATAATTTCAATGAATTAGGGCTGCAACGATTAATCGAATAGAAAAAAACTCATATTCATATTTTGTTGCTTCAAATAAACTGTCTGGCAGTTACAGTGCACCCAAAACAACTTTAAAAATGTATAAAATTTAAGAAAAAAAGGTATTTCAGTCAATCCTCATCACATTAAGCTTTGAAGTTTATAGATATCACTCTATCACATATTTGTCAAGCATATTAAACATATTATTTGTCCACATTCAGCATTATAGGGATACCAACGGCAAAAACAAAAGGAAAAATATCAAAACTATAGTCGTATTGACCACCAAATGAGACCAAATCAATAAGAGCGTGGTGTTTAGTATCATGGCTACTGATTGGCTCAGCTTCGTGCAGCATTACTATGTATTACTTGTACTAATGGAGTGCACAGTTGACTGTTTGGGTGTTATTTCATGTCTCGATGGCTACCATAATGCTAAAATTTGCATCTAGAATAATTTTTTTTGTATGCTTACTCATTTACATATTGTATTTATATCAAATGATTCATATTTCCCAGAAATTAATTCAACACAATCAGGCGTGGAACCAATTAACAGTAATAAACAACACAAGTATTGTGATGTAGTGGATATTGTTTAACAAACCTAACCCAGCCAGATTGTTTTTGGTTATGTTTATGCAAACTACTGAACACATTATTTTGTCTGTCGTGTCATTTCTGTGGATATAGTTGACTTCAGTGATCATTTTTCCATAATTTCACTTCTAATGACCTCTTTTATTAAAACACACGTAGTCTTCTTAAGTTACTTGAGTGTAACATGAAAACTGCAATAATATTGCTGGGTATTGGCAAGGACTGCACGTTACGAAACTAACAATACTTGATACAATATTGCAATATTCTACATAATTTAGTGATACATTTTACATGCAGATTAAAAATATAAGTAGTACAGAAAGTGCATATTCACTTCTCCTACATTTTGTTGTGTTACAGCCTTATTCTATATTGGAGTAAATTCATGTTTGTCCTCAAAATTCTACATACAATACCCCATCTTGTCAATGTGAAAATGTTTTTATTTTTATTTTAAAGTTATTTAAAATGAAAAAAATAAAAAAAATAACGTGAGTAAGTATTCCCAACATCCCCTCAATACTTTGTTGATGCACTTTAGGCAGAAATAACAGCCTCAAGTCCTTTTCATTACGATGCCACATGCTTGGCACGCCTATCTTCGGGCAGTTTCACCCATTCCTCTTTGCAACACCTCAATCAATCAATCAATGTTTATTTATATAGCCCTAAATCACAAATGCCTCAAAGGACTGTACAAACCACTACGACATCCTCGGAAGAACCCACATAAGGGCAAGGAAAACTCACACCTCTCAAGCTTCATGAAGTGTTTGTTTTAATCCAGGATGTCTCTGTACATGGCTGCATTCATGTTTTCCTCTATCCCAGTGGTTCTCAAATGGGGGCACGCATACCCCTGGGGGTACTTGAAGGTATACCAAGGGGTACGTGAGATTTTTTTAAAAATATTCTATAAATAGCAACAATTCAAAAATCCTTTATAAATATATTTATTGAATAAAACTTAAACAAAATATGAATGTAAGTTCATAAACTGTGAAGAAAAAATAAAACAATGCAATATTCAGTGTTGACAGCTAGATTTTTTGTGGACATGTTCCATAAATATTGATGTTAAAGATTTCTTTTTTGGTGAAGAAATGTTTAGGATGAAGTTTGTGAATCCAGATGGATCTCTATTACAATCCCCAAAGAGGGCACTTTAAGATGATTACTTGTATGTGTAAAAATATTTATTTCTAATTGAATCACTAGTTTATTTTTCATCAAGTTTTTTATTTATTTTTAAATCTTTTTTTCCAAATAGTTCAAGAAATTCCACTACAAATGAGCAATATTTTGCACAGTTATACCATTTAATAAAATAGAAACTGATGACATAGTGCTGTATTTTACTTATTTATTCATTTTTTTCAACCAAAAATGCTTTGCTCTGATTAGGGGGTACTCGAATTTAAAAAATGTTCACAGGGGTACATCACTGAAAAAAGGTTGAGAAACACTGCTCTATCCTGACACTGAAAAACATCCCCACATCATGATGCTGTCACCCCCATGCTTCACTGTAGGAATGTTGTATTGCCCGTATCAATGATTTCAGCTAGATTGTTTATTTATATGCAAAAACTTGATTTTATTAGGTTTGTCTGTAGTGTAATTGATATGAATAATAGTGACTTGTGGTGGTGGTGATTATTACTCCCATAAATTCACTTCAGATGGGCTCTTTTAATAAAACACAAACACGTTCATAAAGCATCATTAAACTATGAACCCAAAATTCAACATTTGTGGTGAACATAACTAAAAAGGTCTCATGACATCCAACAATTGATATCCAATCATCACATTTTTTAAAGGCCACAGGATCCATATTAGTCAATAACAACTCAAAAGATGATTCATTCTTACCTCATTTGACAGAATGCTGCCGTTGGAAATGATGTCAGGTTGTTGGTCGCTGTAACTGCCGACCAGGGTGCCGCAGGGATTGGCGTGGTCGACGTCGGCGCCGCGTGAGGGACTGCAGGGTTTCAGGAACATCAGGTCGGTTTTGGCCGACTCTGGCGTTAGACACACTTGGTAGCAGTAAGAGTTCTGGTTCTGGTGGTGGTGGGAGCCAAACCCGCCCCCCACGCCGCCCACCCCGGACTCCTCCACTGGAACTTGCCCCACAGGGCCTCCCGCCCCCGAGGTCACGTTGGTGCTCTGGACCAACATGATGTCGGACTTGCTCAGCTTCTTCTGGTTGCGGCTGCGAGCTTGTCGGCCACAGCAGGAGCCGCAACACAAGCAGCAGTCGAGCAAGCAGGTGTGAAGGTTCAACTTCTTGTCCTTCTGGCAACGCACCGCCAGCACGATCATGGCCAGCAGGAAGATGAAGGACACGGACCCCAAAGCGATGATGAGGATGAGGGTCAGGTCAAGAGAGGTCTCCTTGGCTTTGGAGGCGGAGCCGCGGTCGTTGGTCCGCCCTTCCACCACGCTGTCCACCAAAATCACGCTAACGCTGACGGACGACGACAAAGGCGGCTGGCCGTGGTCCCGCACCTCGATCAAAATGTCGTAGTGACCCTGGAGGTCCCGCTTGGGGGAGACCCGGCGTGCGGTCCTCAGTTCCCCAGTCCTCCAGTCCATGCGGAACATCCCCATCTCATTGCCCTGCAGGATGCTATAGGACAACCGCGCGTTCTCGCCGTCGTCCGCGTCCATGGCCACCACGCGGGTCACCAGGTAACCGGGCTCAGCGGACCGGGGCAGGTGCTCCCTGGCGGTGCCGTTCCTGCCCACCGGCGCGATGACGGCGGGGGCGTTGTCGTTCTGGTCCACGATGATCACGTTGGCGGTGGCGTTGGAGAACAGTTCTGGGGTGCCCGAGTCCTTGGCCTGCACCGTGAAGCTGAACTCTTTGAGCAGCTCGTAATCAAAGGAGCGAAGCGCGTACAAATAACCCGTGTCCTGGTTGATGGACACGTAGGTGTCCACGGACATGCCTTGGATGTCACACTCCAATATGGAGTAGGTGATGAGCGCGTTTTGTCCCACATCAGGGTCCAAAGCGCTCACGGCGTGGATGAAGGCGCCCGGCACATTATTCTCGGTCACGTACACGTCGTAAACCGCCTGAGTGAAACGAGGCGCGTTGTCATTTTCATCAGAAACGTGCACTTTTATGGACTTACTGCTGGCGAGGGACGGCTGGCCTTTGTCCTTCGCCACCACTGTGATGGTGTACGACTCGGTGGTCTCCCGGTCTAGCGGACCGTCCGTCATGATGGTGTAGTAGTTCTTGTAGGAGGACTTCAGCTTGAAGGGGACATCGCCTAAGATCTCGCAGCTCATTAAGCCGTTTTCACCGGAGTCCCGGTCCGAGACGCTGAAAAGCGCGATGACGGCGGGGGCGTCCTGCTCGTTGACGGACTCAGTCACGGTGCTGAAGCTGATTTCCGGCGTGTTGTCGTTCACGTCCAGGAGTTTAACGAGCACTTTGCAATGCGCCGGGACCGCGTTGGCGCCCAAGTCCTTCGCTTGGACGTAAATCTGGTGCGTACCGGACTCCTCGTAGTCCACCTCTCCCGCCACTTCGATTCTGCCGGTTCGGGCGTCGATGCTGAACAAGTCTTTAATCCTCGGCGCGTTGTGGCTGCTGAAGGAATAAACAATCTCTCCGTTTTCTCCCTCGTCCACGTCGGTGGCGTTAAGTTGGATGACTTCCGTGCCCAGCGGGGAGTTTTCCAGCAAGTCCACCGCGTACACGGACTGGTCGAAAGCGGGCGCGTTGTCGTTGGAGTCCAGAACTTTGACGACCAAAAGCGCGGTGCCGGTGCGCTGCGGGTCGCCGCCGTCCACCGCGGTGAGGACGTAGCGGTGCACGGCCTGCTGCTCCCGGTCCAGCGGCTTCTCCAGCACCAGTTCGGCGAACTTGTTCCCGTCGCTTTGCGTCTGCACGTCCAGGTAGAAATTGTTGTTGTTGGTGATGGCGTACGTGCCGAGCGCGTTGGCGCCCACGTCCGGGTCGAAGGCGTTCTCCACCGGGAAGCGCGTCCCGGGGATGGCGCTCTCCGATATCTCCACGGAAATGTCCGCTTCCGGGAAGGCGGGGGGGTTGTCGTTGATATCCATCACTTCGATCTCGACGCGGAAAAGCTCCAGCGGGTTCTCCAGGAACACTTCCAGGTGCAAAAGGCACGGAGTCATCTGCTTGCAAATGTCCTCCCGGTCTATTTTCTCCTTCACCAAAAGCGCGCCGTTCTCCAGGTTGACGTCCAGGTGGGGAGTCCGCGAGCTGGGCACCGTCTGGAAGCGCCGCGCGGAAAGTTTGGTGATGTCCAGACCCAAGTCGTCCGCGATATTCCCCACCACGGTCCCGGGGTCCTGCTCCTCCGCTACCGAGTAGCGCAGCTGGCAGAGCACGCCCTCCGGCACGGAGAGCAAAAAAAGCAACACAATCATTTTTAAAGTGCAAAAAAATATATAAATGTAATCCTTATTTTTGACTAAAAGTGCGCATTTACAAAGTCCTTTGACGCGCATCCATCTGATCTTTTCCCATCAATTCTGTTCAGGATGGAAGCATCGAGGGGGAAAAAAGTGTTGTTTTTGTTTTTTTCCCTCCTCCACTAAACTGAGAAAAGATCCTGTTTGAGTGAAACAAGCAGCTGTGGTGATGAGGATGAAGAAGATGATGTTCACAGCTCGGCTTCTGTCGAGCGACTGGCGAGCGGCGCGCTTGGTTTTGCGCACAGCTTCTTTCCCGCCAGCCAATGACGCGCCAGCACCCCGCAAACGCCAAATGACGCCAAAAGCAGCGCGCACTGGAGACTAAATATTAAATATCAGCGCTTTGTTTTACAGATGTGCTATTTGGAATCACACTGTAGGGGAAAAACTCATTATACTATTGGCTAAGTTTTATATTTATACATGTAAGTTTCTCAATACCCGACCTGTTTTTTGTGCCTTTAAAAAAGAATTGGAACTGTACTTTAAAAACACTTTCTACCTCGAACAACCAAATAGCTGTGAAAACTATAATGCAGTGTTACAAATGTAAATTATTTACGGAGCTTATGGCTTTAAATTTTGTTACACACAGACACACACACACACACTCACTCACACACATGTATATATATATATATATATATATATATATATATATATATATATATATATATATATATATATATATATATACACACACATATATATTGCATTATATCTTACTTTATTGAGTTTACAACCCCCGGCGCTGTTTTGTGCTTTTTGTGTACTTGTTTGGATTAGTATTATTTTTTAATTGTACGTAAATGTTGCATATTCTAAACAAATGTTTATAAAATGTATACATAAGTATATATATATATATATATATATATATATATACATATATATATATATATATATATATATATATATATATATATATATATATATATATATATATATATATATAGGGCAGCACGGTGGTGGAGGGGTTAGTGTGTCTGACTCACAATACGAAGGTCCTGAGTAGTCCTGGTTTACAACCCAGACTCGGGATCTTTCTGTGTGGAGTTTGCATGTCCTCCCCGTAACTGCGTGGGTTCCCTCCGGGTACTCCGGCTTCCTCCCACCGCAGAATCTTTCACTAAAAATTGGCCCTATGTGAGTGTGAATGTTTTGTGTCTGTCTGTGTTGCGACTTGTCCAGGGTGTACCCTTGCCTTCCGCCCGATTGTAGCTGATATAGGCACCAGCGCCCCCCACGACCCCAAAGGAAATAAGCGGTAGAAAATGGATGGATGGATGGATTGATGGATATATATATATATATATATATATATATATATGTGTGTGTGTGTGTGTTAAATATCAACAACAACAACAAATGTTAAATCTTCTTTCTTCTTCTTCTACATGCCCCAATAAATAATAATAATCATCATTATCATCATACTATCAATTAAAACAAGTTTTTCAACGCTTACATGTATTTACCTGACATTTGAGAACAATTCCTCCAATATTATGATATCAATATCTGAGTCACAATGGAGTTAGGGGCAGGTGGGGTGGATCCCGTCGTCGACACCAAGCGCGGTGTCAGTATCAAATCGACACTTGCGTGATAACGTCAATATTGTGCACTTCCTTTCTGTTCATATTCTCGTTAATATGGGTGATATCGTTATCTATGCCTGTATTGTGTTGTTTATGAGGTGAAGTTTTTATTTTTATTTTGGGTCCTTATTTTCGCATAAATATCATTATAACTATTTTTGGTAATACTTTAGCATGGGGAACATAATTACCATTAATTAGTTTCTTATTAAAGTAACAACGACTTAATTTAGTGTTATTTGGACACCAGGGGAACATATAAGGGTTAGGGGTTACTAATAAGCAATAATGACGAGGTTATTGAGGGAAGACTCTTAGTTAATGGCTTACTGGTTGTATAATAAGGCCATGCAGAATAAGGCATTAATACGTACTTAATAATGACTAATTAAGAGCCAATATGTTACTAATTTGCATGATAATTAGCAACTAATTAATGGTGAATACTTGCTCCCCATAGTAACGTGTTACCCTATTTATACAATAGCACGTAAAAACATATTGCATTATTACTATTCCCATCCATCCATCCATTTTCTACCGCTTATTCCCTTTGGGGTCGCGGGGGGCGCTGGTGCCTATCTCAGCTACAATCGGGCGGAAGGCGAGGTAGACCCTGGACGAGGTCGCCACTTCATCCCATGGCCAAATTATTACTATTTGTTTACAATATAATGTAATGAAATGTAATAATTGTATTATTTACTCATGTTTGCACGACTAACTTTACTAGTATTACCATATTATTATAAGTATTTAAAGTGAAGAAGTGTACTGTTTACCCATGTTTACAATTCTTACTGTGTTGCCTAATGATTGTCTTTATTATTTATAATCCATCCATCCATTTACTACCTCTTGTCCCTATTGGGGTTCATTGTTTATAATCATTATCATTATGTAATGATAATGATTATAAATAATAATGAGTATTTATTATTACAACAATTATGATAATACTCAGCACATACAATGAAAACAATCACAAAACTCCAATGGTCAAGTTAAAAAAAATATCAATATCGGCATTTTATGTCGCGCATGTACCTGGTATCTATTCGACATCAATATAGTCAGTATCAGTCACCTCTGGAATGTAGTATATGGAAATATTTCAACCAAGTAAAGTTTTTGACTAATGAACAATATATATATGTGCTGATTATGCTTTTCAAACAAGGCATGCATCCTCTAGTTTATAAAAGTATTATATGCATATTGATTATGCAAATGAGCGGTGCAGGGAGACATAAATAGTTGTGGTCACGCTTTTATGTGTAATTATGAGACGTGGTGGCAAAGTGATGAAAAGCCGAGTAATTGAAAATCATTTGCATACATCTATAAATCCAAACGTAATGGAGGTGTGCACTGAGGGGGGAATTAAACGGCGAGTGATGCGCGATTGTGAGCCGGGGAAAAAGCACAGAAATGATATTCGAAGCGTTTTCATCTTCCTACGAACATCATGTGGCTGAATGCAAGTGACGGGTTTAATCCCTCTCTCTCTCTCTCTCTCTCTCTCTCTCTCTCTCTCTCTCTCTCTCTCTCTCTCTCTCTCTCACTCTCTCTCCCTCTCTCTCTCTTTCTCTGGATGAGAGGCTAGTGCAGAGAGCAATGTCGCCCCCTGGTGTTTGCTTTTTTTTATTTGTAACATTTGAACTTTTTTTCTGTAGACTTCATAGTTTTGTCATGTTGAAATAATACATGTTATTAATGATAAGGCATAATTATCCATTATCTATCATAAAGTTGTTCATGATACAGATTTATGCCAAGAAAAGTAATAATACAAAGTACATGTTAGTTAATTTGTTACAGTAATCCCTTGTTTTCTTCTTCATGACTTTTAATTGGTTCCGGGCGTCTTTGTGGTAAATTATTATTATCTGCACAGTAGGAAATAATAATTATATAAGGCAGTGGTTCATAAATGGGGGTACTTGAAGGTATGCCAAGGGGTACGTTAGATTGTTTTTAAATAGTCTAAAAATAGCAACAATTCAAAAATCCTTTACAAATATATTTATTGAATAATACTTCAACAAAATATGAATGTAAGTTCATAAACTGCGGGGAAAAACAATACAACAATGCAATATTAAGTGTTGACAGCTACATTTTTGTGGACATGTTCCATATATATTGATGTTAAAGATGTCTTTTTTTGTGAAGAAATGTTTAGAATTAAGTTCATGAATCCAGATGGATCTCTATTACAATCCCCAAAGAGGGCACTTTAAGTTGATGATTACTTCTTTGTGTAGAAATCTTTATTTATAATTGAATCATTTATTTATTTTTCAACATGTTTTTAGTTATTTTTATGTCTTTTTTTCCAAATAGTTGAAGAAAGACCACTACAAATGAGCAATATTTTGCACTGTTATACAATTTAATAAATCAGAAACTAATGACATAGTGCTGTATCTTACTACATTATCTCTTTTTTTCAACTAAAAATACTTTACTCTGATTAGGGGGTACTTGAATTAAAAACATGTTCACAGGGGGTACATCACTGAAATGGTTGAGAACCACTAATATAAGGTATAAAGGTATATTTCATTGTTATTTATTTATTTATTTATTTGCTGCAGCTGTTGCATACACTGTAATATTGTACATGGTAATTGGGATTTGTTAGATAGTGTAGTTTTGTTAGTTACCAATCGTATATATGGAAACACTGGTATTGGTGCCTTTTATAGAATGTGTAGAAATATTTTCAAAGTGTGTATATATATATATATATATGTGTGTGTGTGTGTATTTATATATTTTATTGCTGCTTTTATTTATTTATTAGATGCCTTTTACAAAACATGCACAAGCACTGTTTTGAAAAGTATTTGATAATTCCTTTTATACTGTATTTTGTTTGTTTTATGTACGGTGTGTGTCTACTTGGATGTTGGAGTCTGCAATAAAGTTTGATGATGAAGATATATTGTATATGATATTAAAACAAATAATATAATATACTAATATAATGCATCAGTATGTTTTATATACTGTTTATATACTATGTAAATATTACATATATGTATATATGTTATGTTTTATATTGCTACTACGGTCATTTTTTAGTGTACTTACTACCGGCATTATCCTTTCCACCTTACCTTTTCATCCTTTGAAACTGAGCTAATGTGTGGAACAATTTCCTTTGTGGATCAGTAAAGTTTGTCTAAGTCGAAGTCCAAAGGATTTAAAAGACTTTATGACAGTCTAAAGATGTTTTTAACATTATGAAAGCCATCTGGACCAGTGGTTCTCAACCTTTTTTCAGTGATGTACCCCGTGTGAACATTTTTTTTTTAAATTTAAGTACCCCCTAATCAGAGCAAAGCATTTTTGGTTGAAAAAAAGAGATAAAGAAGTAAAATACTGCACTCTGTCATCAGTTTCTGATTTATTAAATTGTATAACAGTGCAAAATATTGCTCATTTGTAGTGGTATATCTTGAACTATTTGGAAAAAAAGATATAAAAATAACTGATAACTTGTTAAAAAATAAACAAGTGATTCAATTATAGATTACTTCTATTCATAGAAGTAATCATCAACTTAAAGTGCGCTCCCTGAGAATTGTAATAGAGATCCATCTGGATTCATGAACTTAATTCCAAACATTTTTTCACAAAAAAATAAATCTTTAACATCAATATTTAAGGAACATGTCCACAAAAAGACCAGCTGTCAACACTTAAAAAATATTGTTGTATTTTTTTTCCCCACAGTTTATGAACTTACATTCATATTTTGTTGAAGTATTATTCAATAAATATATTTGTAAAGGATTTTTGAATTGTTGCTATTTTTAGAATATTTTTTAAAAATCCCACGTACCCCTTGGCATACCTTCAAGTACCCACAGAGGTACACGTACCCCCATAAGAGAACCACTGATCCAGACAAAAAAACAACAACACTTACATAGCCTCCATTTCACTACTCCAGTATAGCAAAGGTCTTCAACAGTGTCAAAAAAGTTTTGGGGGCCACATTTCCACACAGCTCAGGACCAGGGTCCGGACTTCTCCCGTTTTTTTTTTAGATATCCCTGGGAACCAGCAGTAGACATTTGTATTTGGTGTATTTATTTTTTCAGAGTTACCGGAGTGCTGTAACTGCTCAGTTTAAGAACCTTCTGTAACAAAGCTCGTCAAAGATCATCTCTCTGACAGTACTTTCGTACAGTGGTTCCCAATTTTTTTCCACCAAGTACCACCTTAGGAAAAAAAATGGCTCTTTGAGTACCACCATAATGACTAACAAAATAGGCCCAAGTATTCATTAAAAGAAGGGAGTGGTTTCATTTCTCACGTACATTTGTCCAGGGTGTGCGCTGCCTTCTGCCCAAGTGCAGCTGGGATAAGCTCCAGCCCCCCCAGTAGAACATGGATGGATGGATTTAATATGTTCGGCCGATGCAACATGACATACACACAGTTTGAACAGTAACACTGTGTTTGAATATACAAACTCTGTTTCCATATGAATTGGGAAATTGTGTTAGATGTAAATATAAACGGAATCCAATGATTTGCAAATAATTTTCAACCCATATTCAATTGAATGCACTACAAAGACAACATATTTGATGTTCGAACTGATGCAAATAATCATTTGTACTGCATCAACAAGCGACATCAGTGTATAAAAAATATTCCCACATGGGCTCAGGAACACTTCAGAAACCCACTGTCAGTAACTACAGTTGGTCGCTACATCTGTAAGTGCAAGTTGAAACTCTCCTATGCAAGGCGAAAACCGTTAATCAACAACGCCCAGAAACACCGTCGGCTTTGCTGGGCCTGAGCTCATCTAAGATGGACTGATACAATGTGGAAAAGTGTTCTGTGGTCTGAAAAGTCCACATTTCAAATTGTTTTTGGAAACTGTGGACGTCGTGTCCTCCGGACCAAAGAAGAAATGAACCATCCAGATTGTTATGGGCGCAAAGTTGAAAAGCCTACACCTGTGATGGTATGGGGGTGCATTAGTGCCCAAGACATGGGTAACTTACACATCTGTGAAGGCGCCATTAATGCTGAATGGTCCATACAGGTTTTGGAGCAACATATGTTGCCATATAAGCAACGTTACCATGGACGCCCCTGCTTATTTCAGCAAGACAATGCCAAGCCACGTGTTACATCAACGTGGCTTCATAGTAAAAGAGTGCGGGTACTAGACTGGCCTGCCTGTCTCCCATTGAAAATGTGTGGCACATTATGAAGCCTAAAATACCACAACGGAGACCCCCGGACTGTTGAACAACTTAAGCTGTACATCAGGCAAGAATGGGAAAGAATTCCACCTCAGAAGCTTAAAAAATATGTCTCCTCAGTTCCCTGAAGTGTTGTTAAAAGGAAAGGTGATGTAACACAGTGGTGAACATGCCCTTTCCCAGCTACTTTGGCACGTATTGCAGCCATGAAATTCTCAAGTTAATTATTATTTGCAAAAAGAAAATAAAGTTTATGAGTTTGAACATCAAATATCTTGTCTTTGTAGTTCATTAAACTGAATATGGGTTGAAAAGGATTTGTAAATCATTGTAATCCGCTTATATTTACATCAAACACAATTTCCCAACTCATGGTAAATGGTAAATGGCTTGTACTTGTATAGCGCTTTTCTACCCCTTTTTAAGGAGCCCAAAACGCTTTGACAGTATTTCCACATTCACCCACACATTCACACACTGATAGCGGGAGCTGCCATGCAAGGCGCTCACCAGGACCCATCAGGAGCAAGGGTGAAGTGTCTTGCCCAAGGACACAACGGACGTGACTAGGATGGTAGAAGGTGGGGATTGAACCAATAACCCTCAGATTACTGGCACAGCCACTCTACCAATTTCGCCAGGCCGTCCCCTCATATGGAAACGGGGTTTGTAGGAAAACAGAACACCTTTAGACGAATGTCTCTATTGGCAATCTTTTTGCTCTATGAACGTTTAGATCGGTGGTCGGCAACTCGTGGCTCTTTAGTACCGCCCTAGTGGCTCCCTGGAGCATTTTTAAAAAATATAATTGAAAATGGAAAAAGATGGGGGAAAAAATATTTTTTTAGAGTTAGTATGTTTTTTGTTAGAAAGCCCACTGTTTAATATGTTAGTGTGTATGCTTCACTGATGAGTGTCACGTGTGGTGGGTCGGGTCGGGGTTTGTTCTCCCGGAATGCAGAACGGACAGCTCCGGACGACAGCGAAAAGGTAGGAAATGATTTATTTCTCATAAATCATAAGAAAAACCTGAGGATCGCACGGGAAGCTAAGGAAACACAGGAGCAAGAATCAAGAACATGGAAACCTAACCGTTGCGTATAGCAAACAATGAAGCCACACCGACTGTGGCGAGCATCGTGAATAAATAGCTCTCTGATTAGTGCTCAACAGCCGAGCACTAATCAGAGGCAGGTGAAACCGATTAACACCCATGGTAACCAAAACCAACACCCAAAGTGCACAAAACAGGAACTAAAGGAGTCTAAAACTAACAGAACATAACGAAACAAAACATGATCCGGATCACGGATCATGACAATGACAGTATTTGGCGAACATCGTTTTATCCTACTAATTTCGGCGGTTTTTGAACCCACCTTATTATGGGCTGTGACGCAACAGTTTGTTTTCATGTAAAGTCGTCCACTCCTTCTTTATCTCATTTTGTCCACCAAAAGTTTTATACTGTGTGTGAATGGACAAAGGTGTGCTTTGTTGATGTTATTGACTTGTTGGAGTGCTAATCAGGCATATTTGGTCATTGCATGACTGCAAGCCAATCAATGCTAATGTGCTATTTAGGCTAGCTATATGTTCATAAAGCCTCATTTGTAGGTATATTTGAGCTCATTTAATATCATTTACTTTTATCCTCTTTGTACATCATTTAGTTTTTCATGTCTCATGACATATCATCTCTATGTAATATTGGCTGTATTTCAGATGGTTGTTTGTTTGCCATGTTGTTCCAGACCACAGCAAACTAATTTATGTAAAATATTATTTTCTTCTAAAATTTAGTGGGTGCCGATTCTGTCCTAATGAGCTATATAGTGCGGAAAATGCGATTAATCACAAGTTTGTACCACATTGTTTTAAGTTTTCCAGCAAGGTTAAAATGCTAATGCAAAGATCGGCCAATGTGTTTACAGTAGTCCAGAGCTCTAGGTCGTCCTCAGACGAGCCTTCCATCGTTGCTCCCAGTCATCCCGATTTGAGCACTGGAGTATTTTTAGGAATTTGCTGCAAAAATGTTTGACTCCTGAGTTTTTAACTGAACTCAGGGGCCAGTATGGTGTAATTTCCAGTAAGGACTTGGCGACCGGGCCCCCAGTTGAATACCTCTGCCCTATGGGGCCCGGAGAGGTACTGCAGGGGGGTTGTTAAATTTTGTATATATTTCTTTGTATTCCCCGCAATTTTTTCACAAATGTAAATGTTTTAAGCACACATGTAGACTTGCAATTCTAAGATAAAAATGAGAATATATATATATATATATATATATATATATATGATGAGGTGGCGACTTGTCCAGGGTGTACCCTGCCTTCCGCCCGATTGTAGCTGAGATAGGCGCCAGCGCCCCCGCGACCCCAATAGGGAATAAGCGGTAGAAAATGGATGGATGGATATATATATATATATATATAATTGTAATCAATAGCATTTAAGATATTTTGCAATTAGCGCTCTAGTTTCTAGCTTGCGATTAGCGGCACCATACTGTAATATCGAATAGTTTTAGTACTGCACAATAAAAAAGTTTGTGTATGACCGGTTTAATTTAAAACACAATTTATTACAAGATCAATCAACCAATCAATGTTTATTTATATAGCCCTAAATCACAAGTGTCTCAAAGGGCTGCGCAAGCCACAACAATCCCAAGTTCAGAGCCCACAAAAGGGCAAAGAGAAAACTCACAACCCAGTGGATCGTCAATGTGAATGACTATGAGAAACCTTGGAGAGGACCGCAGATATGGGTGACCCCCCTGAGGGGGGACCGGATGCAATGGATGTCGAGTGGGTCTAACATAATATTGTGAAAGTCCAGTCCATAGTGGATCTAACGTAATATTGTGAGTCCATATATAAGTAGGGGGTCCACATTCCATCTCTCCATCATTTTGGGTGTCCTTGTCCTGGAAAACAATTTAAGATTACTGCGGTGTAGTAATGCTGCCTGAGCTTGAGCCAATCAGTGGCCACGATACTCAACAGCGCGCTCTGATTGGTTTGGTCTCATTTAGAAGCCAATGCTACAGTATTATTTATATTTGTAGACATTTAGACACATGTAGACATTTTTATGCTTGATCATTCTTAATTTAAGCCCGGAATACATGGAATATACTTAAAAAAACAACAACAACCCTCCCCCCCAAAAAATCTGCGTAAGATTAAAGTTGCAAACTATATAATGTTTCCGTCCACTTTTACCAAAATAATTTGAATACGAAATGTCCTTAACCCTTTTTGTTTAACTAATTAAATCCTGTTAAACTTGTACATATTTAAGTAACACTTTGACAGAATTGTTTGTGACACAAAGTAGGTGTTGGAATAAAGAAGTGCTGCTTCTTTCCGTTTCTTCCCAGACATGTCTAAATCAACTGCAAATTTGTATGTAATTGTTCCAAACAGCAAGCAGTATAAACATATTAGTTTGATTTATCACATTTGTTTGATCACTTTGAATGAATTCAAGTGCAACCATTTGTGTTTTCAAACATCTATACAGTAAATAAATCAATCCCACAAACAGGCGTCCCAGTGGTTGACAAACATCATCAAAATATTTAAAAAAAAACTTCCATAGTGTTTCCTCCAGTCTCCAGCGGACATACACAAATTGAATGTAGAAGACAAACAAAGTCAGACCACCACAAAAATATTTTTGGGGAGGCATGCATGGAAAACTCGACTACACATTTCCACGCCGTACAGATTAAGCGTAAAAGAAAGAAAATTATTGGATTTATAAGCATATAAAAGCGGTCACATTTATCGCAGAAGCATGGATCCACAAATGCAGGGCACCTCCACAAGCCCAGGGAGTCTTCATTAGGCATGGAAACATGTTTTGTTTGTTTGGGAACATTTTGCCTTCTTGGTGAAACATGTCAACCAGAGTGTCCAAAGTGCAGATCTGAGGGACATTTTAAGGAAAAAATCAAATCAAATAAATACAAAAATTGAGGAAAAAAAAGGGCAATAATTTATAATATAAGAAAAAAAGACAAACTGTTTATATTATTATTTTTTTATTAAAGTCATTTGTTTCGGACACAGGGGTGTCCATATCACAGAAGAAATATCACAGTGACCTAGTGGTTAGAGCAGGGGTAGGGAACCTATGGCTCTAGAGCCAGATGTGGCTCTTTTGATGACTCCATCTGGCTCTCAGATACATCTGAGCTGACGTTGCTTAAAACGATGAGTAATGAATAATTCCACTTGTAATCACAGTGTTAAAAATAATGTTAAAAATATAAAACATTCTCATGCATTTTTAATCCATCCGTTTCTACCGCACCTGTTCAAGAAGTTGCGTTAATGGTAAGAAGTAATTTATTTATTATTGGTTAGTGTGGGGCTTGCCCTCCTGGGGGTTCTTCGGACCACCAAGCACCGACATGAGAGCCTCTTTCAGGGTTACAATATTGTTTTATTCTTCAATAAGTCTCTCAGTTGCTTTCCAGCAATTGTATTTCCAGCCCCAACCCCTTCTCTCCTCCTGGCTGCTGCTTATAACAGAGCGACGGGTGATTAGATAGCAAGGCCCAGGTGGGCCGTCTACGCACCTGCCGCTGATTTCGAAGCCGGTCCTGGCACATCCCAGTTCGCTGCAAGCCCGCAGGCCACGCCCCTCCACAGTTGGCTTCAGAATAACAAAGTTATTACAAAGAATAAGAGACCTACTATACTCTAGAAGTGTTGGTCTTACTTAAAAATGCGCGTGTTTAGTTGTGTTCAGTGTTAAAAAAAAATTATGTGGCTCTTACAGAAATATATTTTAAAATATTTGGCTTTTTGGCTCTCTCAGCCAAAAAGGTTCCCGACCCCTGGGTTACAGTGTCCGTCCTGAGATCGGTAGGTCTTGAGTTCAAACCCTGGCCGAGTCATACCAAAGACTATAAAAATGGGACCCATTACCTCCCTGCTTGGCACTCAGCATCAAGGGACGGAATTGGGGGTTATATCACCAAAATGATTCCCGGGCGCGGCCACCGCTGCTGCTCACTGCTCCCCTCACCTCCCAGGGGGGTGAGCAAGGGTGATGGGTGAAATGTAGAGAATAATCTCACCACACTTACTGTGTGTGTGACTATCATTGGTACTTTAACTTTAACATTAAAAACATACTACAACGATAAAAGACAAATAAAATAAATACAAGCAAAAAAAAATAGAAATAAAATAAGTAAAAACTTGTATTTAAAAAAAAAAAAAGTAAAAAAAAAATACTCCACAGTATCTCGAAGGTTCGGGCATATGGTCAGGATGCCACCCCTAGGGAGGTGTTTAGGGCACGTCCGACAGGTGGGAGGCCACAGGGAAGACCCAGGACACGTTGGGAAGACTATGTCTCATGGCTGGCCTGGGAACGCCTCGGGATCTACGGGGAAGAGCTGGACGAAGTGGCTGGGGAGAGGGAAGCATGGGCTACCGGGGCGGTATAGTTCGGTTGGTAGAATGGCCGTGCCAGCAACTTGAGGGTTGCAGGTTCGATCCCCGCTTCCGCCATCTTAGTCCCTGCCGTTGTGTCCTTGGGCAAGACACTTTACCTTCTGCTCCCAGTGCCACCCACACTGGTTTAAATGTAACTTGGATATTGGGTTTTCACTATGTACATCACTTTGAGTCAACAGAGAAAAAGCACTATATAAATATAATTCACTTCTTTTCACTTCCCTGCTTCGGCTGCTGCCCCCGTGACCCAACCTCGGATAAGCGGAAGAAGATGGATGGATGGACTCTACAATAATAAATTTCCAGTGTACAGGCTTGCTTCCCAATGGTTCCACAGACTGGATGAAAATCTGAGAGAACTGCGAGACGGGTTAGTCAGACCATTAATGACATCTTATACTCAGAATAACAGAAGGGTTTTCTTTTAAATTCATGTATACAATAACGTGCTTTTACCCTTTTTGAAAAATCGTCATCGGCCATTAAGCAAATTAGATGATGACATCATTAAGACCCTGAAAAAAATCCTGAAAAAAAATATTAAAGGCGATGACATTGTAAACGGTCTGCATTTATATAGTGCTTTACAATACCCAAAGTGCTTTACATTACACGCCGCATTCACCCATTCACACACTGATGGCGGAAACTGCTATGCAAACCCATTGTTTTGCCCAAGTAAACAACAGCCCTGACTAGGATGGGGATTTGAACCAGGAACCCTTAAGTTGCTGGCACGATGTCCCCCCTCATTTATATTTTTCTTGAAAGACACATACAGTATTATACACCAATTCACACAAATTCACCACCTCACAACTTTGTCCAATGCCTGCAACTTACCACACATTTCTCCCACCAGTGTCATTTTCGACAATCAAATGTGTCCCTGCGGTTACAATAAAGTTGAACCTGGAACCTTGTCTCTGCTCCAACATGCATGTCAACTCGCTCGTCAAAACCTATGTTTTTTTTTGTGGAGCCGAAGCAGTTTGACATATTTTTTTGATCAAACGACACAATTGTTGTCCTCCCGCGTAACTCAGACCGAGTTCCAGTTCCAGACAGATACTAAAGCTGAAGGCAGGTGTATCTTCAATGGTACCCTCTGAAAGATCCTCCTCGGAGTGGAAGCTCGCCTCTGATTATTTCCTGTGCGACCAAAGCTGGCACAATTTTTTTTTTACATTTTAATTAAACAATTAAACACAAATAAATATTTACAATTACATTTTGGGGATACAGGTAACTTGCCAGTAGAGGATGTCCATCTCACACACAGGAGCGTTAATCAGAAATTAATATTAATCTTTTTTTCCCCCTCATCTTTGGGGCGCCTCCTGGGCAATCGCTTTTGTGACTAATAGCTGGAACCTTTCTTGATTTTTTTAATGCCAAAACATGAAAAGAAAATCCTTACTGTACGTAGGTGCTGACAAAACATGGTTTGGACTATAATCTTCTACTGTCAGTACCAACATGATGATGAATCATCCTAGTGGCTCCCTGGATTATTTTTAAAAAAGCATTGAAAATGGAAAAAGACGGGGGAAAAATGTTTTTTTTTTTGCTTTAGTATGATTTTTGTTTGAGGACAAACATGACACAAACCTTCCCAACTGTTAGAAAGTCCACTGTTTAATATGTTTGTGTGTACGCTTCACTGATGACAGTGTTTGGTAAACAGTATGTTTACATGTCTCATTATGTCCACCAAAAGCTTTATGCTGTGCGTGAATGAACAAAAGTGCATTTTGTTGATGTTAATGACTTGTTGGAGTGCTAATAAAGCATTTTTGGTCGGTGCATGACTGCAAGCTAATCATTGCTATCATGCTATTTAGGCTAACTTATAGTTCCAGCGACCCCCCGCGGTCCCAAAAAGGGACAAGCAGTAGAAAATTGATGTATGTACAGTATGTACATATTGCATCATTATGCCTCATTTGTATCCATCCATCCATCTTCTACCACTTGTTCCTTTCGGGGTCGCGGGGGGTAGCTGGAGCCTATCTCAGCTGCGTTTCAGGCAGAAGGCTGTGTCCACCCTGGACAAGTCGCCACCTCATTACAGGGCCAACACAAATACTGTAGGTATATTTGAGCTCATTCAATATCCTTTAATTCTATCCTCTTTGTATATAATTTAGTTTTTCATGTCTCATGACAGGCTTCACGGTGGCAGAGGGGTTAGTGCGTCTGCCTCACAATATGAAGGTCTTGAGTATTCCCGGGTTCAATCCTGGGCTCGGGATCTTTCTGTGCGGAGTTTGCATGTTCTTCCCGTGACTGCGTGGGTTCCCTCCGGGTACTCCAGCTTCCTCCCACAGCCAAAAACATGCACCTGGGGATAGGTTGATTGGCAACACTAAATTGGCCCTAGTGTGTGAATGTGAGTGGGAATTGTAACGACTTCGAGGCATGTCGTTGCCGAGTTCGATCTTCCAGGGATGCGTCGACAATTAACACAGCGTAAGGTAAGATATAATGAATTTATTAAGTAACAAAAAGAGCTAAGGAACAAAAATACTGGATCAAGCACAAAGGCAAACAAAAGCGCTAGCATCGATGGCTAGGAAGACAAATAGCTAAACTAAAACTTGGCACGTAGGCACAAAAGGTAAACAACACAATAGCATGAGAGCTAAGACAAAAGAATAATTGTAGCATGAAAGCTAGCGTGAATATATCAATGAGTAGTCGTCTCTGTTGCACGTAGGCAAATTAGGAACCCAGAATGAATAACGAAAAGGGGCAAGCTTAAATAAGGGAGGTGATTAGAAGAAAGGGCTTCACGGTGGCAGAGGGGTTAGTGCGTCTGCCTCACAATACGAAGGTCCTGCAGTCCTGGGTTCAAATCCAGGCTCGGGATCTTTCTGTGTGGAGTTTGCATGTTCTCCCCGTGAATGCGTGGGTTCCCTCCGGGTACTCCGGCTTCCTCCCACTTCCAAAGACATGCACCTGGGGATAGGTTGATTGGCAACACTAAAAATTGCCCCTAGTGTGTGAATGTGAGTGTGAATGTTGTCTGTCTATCTGTGTTGGCCCTGCGATGAGGTGGCGACTTGTCCAGGGTGTACCCCGCCTTCCGCCCGATTGTAGCTGAGATAGGCGCCAGCGCCCCCCGCGACCCCAAAAAGGGAATAAGTGGTAGAAAATGGATGGGATGGAATGGATTAGAAGAAACAGGTGTGTGTACATAACAAGGGACAGGTGAACTAATGAGCTACCATGGTGACAGACTAACAGGAAATAAAGACGTCAAACAACAGAGTGATACAAACATGGAAACAATAAACAAGAATATGTGGAGAACCGAAAATCGGATCTCAACAGAGAATGTTGTCAGTCTATCTGTGTTGGCCCTGCGATGAGGTGGCGACTTGTCCAGGGTGTACACCGCCTTCGGCTAGATGGTAGCTGAGATAGGCACCAGCGCCCCCCGTGACCCCAAAGGGAATAAGCGGTAGAAATGGATGGATGATGTCTCATGACATGTTATCTGTCTGTAATATTGGCTGCATTACAGATAGTTTTTTTTTGTGCCATGTTGTTCCAGACCACAGCAAACTTATGCTAGCTTGCGAAAGATTGTAATAAATCCACTAAAATAACACAGCCTGCCGTTTCCTTCAGCTTGGACACACAAATCTATAACTTTGGACATTAAAAGTGAGCCATTTCCAGGAGTTATATCAGCTTCCAAGTAGCCTCTGAATTACTAATGGTTTCTAATGTTGTAAAAATGTGTAGAATAAATATTACATTTCAACATTTCTGTTAATGATGATTTGCTTCAGCCTGCGGCACATAGTCATTTTGATAGTAGGCTTATATAGCTAGTATAGACACTTACATCATGTGTTGTCTTCATTGTAAGACTTTTATACGGTTTTTCCTTTTTTGCGGCTCAAGACAGATTTTTTTGTTGTATTTTTGGTCTACTATGGCTTTGTCAATGTTTTGGGTTGCAGACCCCTGAGTTAAGGGTATGGATGACTGAAAAGGCAACACATGAGTGTCTTCAGAAGGAGCACATACAGACCATGCAGTAGCCAACCCAGTTTTTGGATTTAAATACCATAAATCATAATCTGCATAAGGAGCAGACTTTGATTTGCCAGTTTTGAAAACTTCATAATTTGGAGAGTATCTAGAAAAGAAAATCCCTCCTGTGATGTGAGCACAGTTAGTAACCAAGTTCAATAAAGATACATACTAAGTCATGTTTTCATTGGGAATCAAATCCTTTTTTTTTTTTTTTTACCTCTATCAAAAACAAATTAATTGATACACTTGTTTTTGTGGATTTTTGTGTTATTACATCTGTCTGTGAAAATAAGTTTTCCAGAAATTATATTTTTGTAAGAATGTAAATTTACAAAATCAACACTGATTATTAAAATAGTTAGTACTAAGGGCGTCCGGATACAACATTCCCGGTATGATACTGATATTACAGCATTGAGTAATGGCTGATACTGATATCTATCTGATATGACAATAGCAGGAATCATAAATATTTTAATGTTTGTAGTGTTGAATGTTTGAAAAGGTTTGATCAAGTGAATTTAGTCAAATAGAAAACAATGGCAGGTAGGAAGAAATGTACTGATTTTTTATTAACCGTCTGGAATTCTCTTCTGCTGTCTTTAAATTGAAGTTTATACTAAGATATGCTCCAGCATCCCCCGTGGCCCCAAGAGGAACAAGCGGTGGGAAATGGATGGATGGATGATAATTGTTTTTGTCAACACAAATATATTTTTAGGTTAAGCTCATGATGCAGTAGGTTGAATGACGGAGACATGTTTGTTCCTGATTACTTTCTATTACGCTTCTGCTTTGGAGACTCTGTATGTGTAAGTAATGAATGCAACTATAAGTATTTGATATATTTTTATACTGACAATTTTGCTGTTTTACACTGCAATATTGTTGAATTAACAACACTTACTGCATATGTCTAGCTTCTGTGCTTAACTGTTATGTAGCTGCTAGTTCCTAAAAGCCTATAGCATATCATGAAAATACGTGTACACAAACTGAGCTGCTTTAAAGTCTATAGTCTGAGCACGGGGCTAATATGGTCGTTTTTCCTGGTTCTAGTCAAGACTTGAGCAGCAGCATTCTAGAATTAGAATGCTAGATGTACAACGTCATTACGCCAGTCCAGCCTACTGGAGACATATATAAGACTTTTGTCTAGTCTCACTGTGTAGGCTTGTAATCCTTGGGTCTGGTTGCTGATGGTCCTGTCTTTTGATTTGTTTTTGTTTTGTAACAAGTTAATGCTAACCCTTACTGTCAGACTCTGACACACCGTGAAAAGCTTCTTTTTCAAGCGAAAACCAATTGCAAGGCTGTCTGGACAGAGACTCTTTTGGGCATCTTGATTGGATGTTTGCAGGTTGCAGTGTCGCTAATGCTTGCGCTCGTAGTACGGTTGATAAGTTGAAGTTTATCTCGAACATGATCCCAGTTTCACATGGTACATCACATTTTTTTTTTGCCATTTCTCTTTACAGCATATTCAAAAAGGAGTAGGAAGAAGCAGAGCTTATTTAATCCTCCCCATTTTCCACTTCATTCTTACACATATATGTTCACTTCCTGTTTTCAATTTGTAGCACATTCATATCAATGTTTTCTAAATACAACAGTTACAATTCACATATAAAGATTACTTTCAATAATTATTATTGTTATTCTTCCTTGTAAACACTTTGAATTTGAACAACTTATTTAAACTGCATCAAGTTAGTACATTGTTTGAGTTATATGCTTAATACATTCCATAATTTTAGTATACTAAAAGTGTAAAGTGTTGTACATGCATGCACATATTTTAAATTTGATTTTTCTCTAAGGTTACATTCTTTGGTAGCAGGTTATAGTTTGCTCTGTAGATCGTTTTAGCTGTTTGCAAATTCTCTATATCGCTGAATTTCATTATTTTTGATTTTGATAAATAAAAGGCTTGTATGTTCTCTATATCCAACATTATGTATTATTCTAACTGGTATTTTTTGTAACATGGTTAGTGAATGTCGTGTACTTTTGTAATTATTTCCCCATTTTTTACACAATACCTATAATAAAGCTAGCGAGCAGTAGAGAATATGGAGTGATTTTTGGTCCACAACATATTTTTCTTTATTCATTAAATACATATTTCTAGCCCCCTTGCCTTGTATATTTTGCATGAGATTTCCTCTTTGATTTTTTCATGTATTATTACACCCAAAAATGAGATTTATTCTACTCTCTCAATATCTATTCTGTCTATTTGTACTTGACTTGACTTCATTTACTGAGATTGAAGGATAGTCTGTTTTTGTCAAACCATCTTTTTAGTTTATTAATTTCTTGTGTTATTATTTGCATTAGCTTCTGTGTGTTCTCTCCTGAACAAAAAGCAGTCGTGTCGTTGGCTAATAATACTACATTTAAGTCCTGTGTAATTTCACAAATGTCGTTAATAATATAGATTGAACAATTTTGGTCCCAGTATTGCTCCCTGAGTTACGCCGCAAGATACTCTATAGCCAGCGCTGTAGACATGTTTCAACCCATTTTCACAAATTGCTTCCTGTTAATTAAGTAACTTCTTACCCAGTTCAAGACCAATCCTCTGATTCCATACCTTGTGATTTGTTCATTAAGATGTTATGATTAATTGTGTCAAATGCTTTTGTTAAATCCATAAATAATGCTGCCGTAAACTGTTGACCATCTTTTGCATTGATTATTTCCTCTGTTATTTTGATTAATGCCATTGATGTTGAGATGTTGTCTCTGTATCCGTATTGGTTGTCTGCAAGTGTTACACATTTATGAATTAATTTTCCAATTTGTTGTTTAATAATTTTCCAATGATTTTAGAAAATTGTGGAAGTAAAGAAACAGGTCTGTAGTTCGTAAACTGGTGTTTGTCTCCAGTCTTATATATCGGAAGAACTTTTGCCATTTTAATTTTTGGGGGCAATTTGCCATTTTGAATTGATATTTTGCTAATATACTTTAAAATCTCTGACATTTCTTCAATAACTTTTTTCATGGCTTTCATATCTATTTGGGGACAGTCAGTTGAGGTTTTGAATTTACATTTCTATAAGATTTCGATTATTTCTTCTTCTGTCGCACTATTGAGGAACATGGTGTTGTGTTTATAGTGTTTTCCTGCCTTCTCCTGTGTCTGCACCTGTGCTTTTAGTGATTCGTCCTCGGCGAGGGGCGGACCTTGAGGCACACCTGCTCGCAATTAGCACACCGGTATTTAGGCTTGTCACTGCCAGCTTGGCCTCGACGGTTATTGTCTTCAGTACTCCTGTCGTGCGTGCACCTGCTTCACTAGACATGGTATGTTTGCGCTCTTTTGTCCTGAATTCCCTAACCTCCTTTGTGTTTATCCCCTAGTCCCCCTGAAGTAAAAAGGATAACTTTTGTTGGACTCTTGCTCTACTCAGTTGCCCTGGACCTCTGTCCTGCCGACCGCTGAGGCACCCTTTGTCCAGATTTCATGGTGTGCGTTTCTGCCCCATCGCCCTTAGTTATCCTTTTTGTCTAATTACATTTTTTCATTTTAGAATTCCACCCTGTCTCCCGTCTCTGCATCCTAGGGTCACCCCCACTTTACCAAGACCATAACACATGGAGTTGGGATTTTTGTCTTTGGTGTCATTTATGTCCTCAACTGACCTTGGATCTGGAATCTTTTCCTCTAGATTTTGACCAACATTTTAAAGCTTTCAACTACATCCTTCATATTGTCACTTTTTACATCTCTTGTTTAGGATGAGCACCATTTCAATTAATACTAATTAGGATGCTCCATGTTGCTCTCATATTATTTTTGTTACTGTTTGATAAATGACTTTAATATTATTGTCTACATGTTTGTAAAATGTTGGTTAGCTTTTTTATATACATTGACTGCTTCTATAGATCTGTGGGTTGTAAATATTCTATGCAACGTATTCCTGGTATTGCAAGCATTTATCAATCCCCTTTGCCATCCATGGGTGACGGTTCATCGTCTTCTTTTGCTTCTTACTGAGTTGTTTCAATGGACAATGTTTGTCATAAAGCTTCATGAAAGTATTAAAAAAAATACCATTAGCATCAATAACATCATTTTCAGAGTACCGTATTTTACGGATTATAAATCGCTCCGGAGTATACGTCGCACCGGCCGAAAATGCATAATAAAGGAGAAAAAAAACATATATGTCACACTGGAGTATAAGTCACATTTTTGGTGGAAATTTTTTTGATAAAATCCAACACCGAGAATAGACATTTGAAAGGCAATTTAAAGTAAATAAAGAATAGTGAACAACAGGCTGAATAAGTGTACGTTATATGACGCATAAATAACCAACTGAGAAGGTGCCTGGTATGTTAACGTAACATATTATGGTAAGAGTCATTCAAATAACTATAACACATAGAACATGCTATACGTTTACCAAACAATCTGTCACTCCTAATCGAAAAAAATCCGATGAAATCTTTTTCCTCGATGTCTCTTCTAAACAACTCTGCCAACTCCAAAGGTATGCGTCGCTTCCTCTTGTTGTTTTCTGCTGCATATTTCACTACGTCCAGCTTGTAATCTGCAGTACATGATCTCCTTTTCGGTCCAATTTTTATTCAGCCCTTCTCAGTTTTTATAAGTGACCACCAACGATGAAATGATCCATTTTAATAGCTACGGCAGTAGCAAATAGCATATAGTAGTTAGCATTCCATGACCCAAAATGCACTTCTGCCATGAGCCTCCCCCGCCGAATTCTTATTGGTTGATGTGTGTGTGACGATTGCTGACATTTTCTACGTTTCTTCCGTGAATAGATAAATATTATTATTTGATATTTTACGGTAATGTGTTAATAATTTCACACATAAGTCGCTCCGGAGTATATGAAAAAAACTGCATCTTATAGTCCGAAAAATACGGTGCATATTGTCCCAACTTTTATCACTCAGGTCATCATTGTTAAAAGAAATCATACTTTTCTTCTGTGCATATATAGTATATTCAAAATGTACTTTTGTCATTAATGTTGTTCTTCTTATAGTTTCGGTCGTCGATTGTGAAAACTGGTGGATGAACACTTATATCAGATATTAGCAAACCACTTGTTGTATTATTATCATTAGTAAATATATTGTCAATAAGTGTTGTATATTGCCCAGGGATTCTACTTGGTCTTGTGATTTCAGGATATAGATTCATACTGTTGATTGTGTCTATGAAGTTGTCAATAGTTCTGTGCTTATTAGGATTCAAGAGGTCAATGTTAAAGTCACCACAAAATTTCCAGTGAAGGTTGCTGTGATCCAGTTCTCAAACGTGTCAATGTTTGACTTAGATGATCTCTTTATACAACTGATCAATACGTTTTTGTTTTTTTCACGACATATTTCAATGGTTATACATTCCAAAATGTTGTCAATGTTATTCACCACTTTATAGTTCAAGTCCTTCATCACATGGTAAATGGTAAATGGGTTATACTTCTATAGCGCTTTTCTACCTTCAAGGTACTCAAAGTGCTTTGACACTATTTCCACATTCACCCATTTACACACACATCCACACACTGATGCTGGGAGCTGCCATGCAAGGCCCTAACCAAGACCTATCAGGAGCAAAGGTGAAGTGTCTTGCTAAAGGACACAACGGATTTGACGAAGTAGGTAGAAGGTGGGGATTGAACCAGGAACCCTTAGGTTGCTTGCACGGCCACTCTCCCAACGGCGCCACACCGTCCATGCACAGCTACTCCTCATCTGTTCTTGTTGGTTTGGTTGATATAATTTAGTTCACATCCCTCAAGTTCAAAATCTATTCCTTTTTTTTTTCTATCAATCCATGTCTCTGAGACAGTGATCACTTTGAAGGGGTTGTTGAATTGTTCCAAAAAATGTTTCATGGTGGTGTAATTTGCTTACAAGCTTCTGATGTTGAAATAAGTTATTGATAGTTTGTAGTCGGCTGTAATTATAGTGGTATTATGTCTGATGTAGGGAACAAAGTATTTGTCAGGATCTACTGTATATCATTTTCCAACACCAGATTTTGATGTTCCGTGCTGCAAAATGTTTTAAATTCCATATTAGGTTGAGTGATGTCAGTGATGTGCATCATAGTTGTGCGTAGAATGAAGTTGAATGAATTTAGTTCAGTTCCCCGACAAATCAGGTTATTTCTGTCATGTCTTGTGATCATGTTTTGTTCAGTTATGTTCTGTTACTTCAGGACTCCATTAGTTCCTGTTTGTTCACCCCTTTGTTTTGTCACCATGGCGACCCATTGGTTTCACCTGTCTCACGCGTTGGACTCACGCACCTGTTTCAATCATGTCATTATTATTTAAGCCTGGTTTTTCAGTTGGTTGTTTTGGCGTCATCACCCTGTTTATGACCACTCTGTTTCATGCCTGTTTCATGTCATAGTTCATGCTGCCCTGCTCACGTCACCTCAAGTAAGTTTTTGTTCATTAATGCCACAGTTAGTGTCTTTCGTTTCTATGCCCATTATTCTGCCTTTGTGATAGTGTTTGATTTCTTAACCAAGTTTGTTCTTCGCCTTGTGTGCGCCTTTTGTTTGCACTTTTTCATACTAATAGATTAAACATGTCTTCACCTTAACGCCACAACCGGTCCAGTTCCTTTGCATTTTGGGAAAAAAAAAAAAAAAACACACCAAAATCCCCGCTACGACAATTTCCAAGCAAATGTGTTAAATGTATTGGCCCAAGTCCTATACTATTTTCACCAACTAAACGTTTGCTTCCTCGGGTGAGCAATTTAATTTTATGAACATTCTACAGTTCCATACCCAGGAGTGTTGTGTTTTTCCTTGTTTTTTCAAGAATCTTGCTTTTTTGGCAGTCTCAGCTTTCTTTACGGTTCGATGTTCATTCATGTACACATTTTGTCCCTTGCAATTATGTTTTTTCTGCTCACAAACCTCATTATGACAGTTTTGTTTTGTCTATACTTTTGGGCAACGGGTGACAAGCCTCAATTCTTTGCTGGTCCGCTATTAGTCCTTTGTTTTGCAGGAATGTTGTTTCCTGTTGCTTCTTCCACCGGGGCACCGCGGTGGAGGAAGGGTTAGTGCATGTGCCTCACAATAAGAAGATCCTGAATAGTCCTGGGTTTGATCATGCGCTCGCGACTTTTCTGTGTGGAGTTTGCATGTTTTTGGTTCGGCACCCTTTGGGACTGTGTGACAAGGGTTGGCACTTTCGTGACTTCTGCTGTGCTTTTTTTTGTGAACTTTTGGATCCGACTCCCGGGACCCTTTTGGTCATGGAGACCAGCTGCTGGGTCGTTGACACACCAAAGTCCGTTTAGAGAGACTGGAGGATGCGGATGAAGAGACAGGGCTGCGGAGCTGGCCCTGAGCGCCGGGACGGACAGGCTTCACAGTGTCTTGGCTGAATGAGCAGGTATCGGACACCTCGGTCTGATTGGACGTATCCTCACTCATCCAATGCAGACTGGACACTGGCCGAGAGTTGGTGGCCCGCTGAGGGTTGAGTTGGCTCTATTGGTTGCTTTGTTGGGTCTGCTCCTGGCGGGGAACACCGCAGAGGCCACCACAGTGTATATGTTGTTGATTTTTTTGTTGTTTTACTTTTTGTATCCATCATCATTTTGTAGCCATCCATCACTTCTAAGGGATTAGCGTCGCTGGAGTTGGATAAGGGGGTGAGGTATGTGTGTGTGTGCGTGGCATATATTTATTGTGTGTGTGTCTTTGTGTGTGTGTGTGTGTGTGTGTGTGTGTCTCTGTTCCACGGCCTTGGTGTTCTTGCAGCCGCCAGTCAGTCCAAAGTAAACAACAGCAGGAGTGTGTCCATAAGAGACAAGAAGGGAGTTTGTTGTGTCTTCACCGCACTGTCCTTCGGGAGAGTCTCGAAGCCAGGGAAACAATCCAAGTTAGAATATTGTGTAGGTGAATGAAAATAAAATTTGCTTTTCACTCTAAACAGTCCGATGTTATCCAAATTATATGAGTGTCCCCAACTCTGTCCGCATCCTCCAATCATTTGTGGCATTTGAAAACTGCCAGCAACTTCCTATTGGTTGACAAACCAGTGCAAAGCTTACTCCAATCATCAGATGTCTATCCATCCATCTTTTTCCGCTTATCTGAAGTCGGGTCGCGGGGGCAGCAGCCTAAGCAGGGAAGTAGAGACTTCCCTCTCCCCAGCCACCTCGTCCAGCTCCTCCCGGGGGATCCTGAGGCGTTCCCTGGCTAGCCAGGACAGATAGTCTTCCCCGTGGCCTCCGGTCGGATATGCCCGAAACACCACCCTAGGGAGGCGTTCAGGTGGCATCCTGACCAGATGCTCAAATCACCTTATCTGGCTCCTCTCGATGTTGAAGAGCAGCGGCTTTACTTCGAGCTCCTCCCGGATGCCAGAGCTTCTCACCCTATCTCTAAGGGAGAGCCCCGCCACCCGGCTGAGGAAACTAATTTCAGCCGCTTGTACCCGTGATCTTGTCCTTTCGGTCATAACCCAAAGTTCATGACCATAGGTGAGGACGGGAACACAGATCGACCAAAAAATTGAGAGCTGGGCCAGAAGGCAAACCTCTCAATTTACACACTCCCCTGAACAACCAGCAGAGGACACTGCAGCCAGAGCAGTCTGGGTCACAGACATGGTCAGACACTGGCGAACCAATCAGAGGCACACTAGGGAGGGTCATATTACGTCATGACTTTGCCATATTAGAAGAACTCTACAAGACCACACTATTTTTGAACCCAGAATGAAATCTTGTAAGTCATGGTTTCAGTGTGTCATGAGTGAACATGAAGGATCCACTGTAAGTATGACTCATTTGGGATGATTTGACACCCATTTCACTGATAAGAGGTCAGTATTTACATTCTTGATTTATTTGTATGTCACATTTTTGTATATGTGAATTGTATTTGTATATATTTTCAAATCTAAAATAAATGTACAAATATGCATTTATTCATACAGATTATTTATTTATTTGTATATCACATTTGTATTTGTCTATGTATTAATATATGCTTGTATTGATATCATGTTGATGTACATGTATATAAGTTGATGCGAAATAATTCTACTTCCATAGAACTGTGCTGAAATGTTTAATAAATGGACCGCATTTTCCAGACCATATTGCGCACCGGATTTTAAGGCGCACTGCTGATGAATGGTAAAAATGTTTTAATCTTTTTTCATATGTAAGGCGCACCGGATTATATGGCGCATTAATGGCCTACTGAAACCCACTACTACCCACCACGCAGTCTGATAGTTTATATATCAATGATGAAATATTAACATTGCAACACATGCCAATACGGCCTTTTTAGTTTACTAAATTGCAATTTCACATTTCCCGGGAGTTTCTTCTTGAAAACGTCGCTTAGTGACGTCACGGACTGTTAGGAAATATGAGCGCTGCACACACACACAGCTAAAAGTTGCCCGCTTTAACGGCATAATTACGCAGTATCTTGGAGATCTGTGTTGCTGAATCTTTTGCAATTTGTTCAATTAATATTGGAGAAGTCAAAGTAGAAAGATGGAGTTGGGAAGCGTTAGCCTTTAGCCACACAAACACACGGTGATTCCTTATTTAAAATTCCCGAAGGTGAAACTTTATTATGGATCAGAGCTGTCAAGACAACATGGATCCCGACCGAATGTCAACCAGCAGGTTTCGGTGAGAAAATTGTGATAAAAAGTTGCTTCTTACCGAAGATCAGCTAAGCTTGCGCCGTCCATAAAGCTGCCGTCGACTTCCTTGAGACACTGGCGTCAAGACACCCGTGGAGACACACCTCCGACTATCAGGTACAGTTAAACTCACTAAAACACTAGCAACACAATGGAAAGATAAGGGATTGCCCAGAATTATCCTAGTAAATGTGTCTAAAAACATCAGAATTTTTTTAACTTGTTTTTTTTGTTTTGTTTCTTTTCTAGTCTGTCGCTATCAATATCCTCAAACACCAATCTTTCATCCTCGCTCAAATTAATGGGGAAATTGTCGTTTTCTCGGTTCGAATAGCTCTTTTTGTTGGAGGCTCCCATTAAAATCAATGTAAGGACGTGAGGAGCCATCAACATGTGATGTCATCATCTGCGACTTCCGGTAAAGGCAGGGCTTTTCTGTTAGCAACCAAAAGTTGCGAACTTTATTGTCGATGTTCTCTACTAGATCCTTTCAGCAAAAATATGGCAATATCGCGATATGATTAAGTATGACACATAGAATGGACTTGCTATCCTCGTTTGAATAAGAAAATCTCATTTCAGTAGGCTTAGAGTCATATTATAATTTTTTTTTTCTAAATGTAAAACACTTCCTTGTGGTCTACATAACATATAATGGTGGTTCTTTGGTCAAAATGTTGCATGAATTATGTTTTAAAAATCATCTTCAAGCCGCCTTCTGACAGTCGCTTCCAGATGCGCCGTTTTGTGGGCGGTCTCTTTTACATCGCCCACCTTCTACAGCGTTTTCTCCCCGTCATCTTTGTTGTAGCGGTGTAGCGTGCAAGGACGGGAGTGGAAGAAGTGTCAAAAGATGGAGCTAACTGTTTTAATGACATTCCGACTTTACTTAAATCAATAACGAAGCAGCATCTCCTCATCCGGAAAAAACAACACCGGAAATGTGTGCAGTGAAAATCAGTCAGACCGGAACTCTAATAACTAAAGTTACTTGGGTGAATAATGTAATCCCACTACACCGGTATGCTTAAGCGCTTTTATGGCGAGTTTACTGACAGATATAAGTAAGAACTTTACGCTACTTTATATTAGAGATTGCCAAGAGCGGAGGGTGAATGTCCATAACAAGAAGATAAAGAAAAATGAGAAGCTTATTGACTACGGTGTACCCACTGACTACAAAGGCGGAATCCCACAATTTTTCAGGATTTACGCAGATCCAAAATGCAGATCAGCAGGTACCCGATGGTAAGAAACGTAGCTTTTGCATAATATTGAGAAACAGAACGCCATATAATATGTCTTACCTTATACACACACCATATTAATAATCATATGTTGAAGCACATCAAACGGTGCAGCCACCACTTATCTCTTATGTTTGAATGTCATCTACTGGTCACACTTATCATTACACCATGTACCAAATAAAAAAATGCTTCCAGGTGGGTAGCTCAACTAAACGTATTTCTTACATTAGGCACACTGGGTTATAAGGCACACTGTCAAGTTTTGAGGGAAAAAAATGATTTTAAGTGCATCTTATAGACCGAAAAATACGGTACACTTTAAATATGTTAAATGTGTTATTTTGCACCACAAAATTAACAATTTAATTCCCGTGAATTTGTTTACGTACAAACAAGCATAAATTCCAGTTTGATTAAAAATGTATACAAATCATTTCACATGAATAAAAAATTTTAAAAATTGTTGAGGAAGTGCAAAAAAAATTCATTTGTCCAATGAATAATCAAATCTGCAGGTATATATCTACGCCACATGCAAATGAATTTAAACACAAAATAAATGTGTCACCTCCATTAATAATTTGAGCTGCCAGAAAAAAACATTTGCGGTCGCTTATCTCATTCTTTGTAATCATTAATAATTTACTGTCCTTGTGGTGACAAATGACTTTTTTTGACAAATTATATCCTAACCAGACAGCTAACCGATTGAGCCTGGTCCGTCCGCCGCAGCTTAAAAGGCAATTAAAATTTCATAATATGAACAAAAAGGCAATTAGGACATCATTAAGGGGGTTAGCACCCAAAGGATGTAGCTCATGCCTCTAACAGAGCCCCGCAAAAAGCCCTGGTAAAAAAAACATCACTTTGGAGAGCAAAACCCAGTTGTGGGTCGATGAAAAGGAGTAAAGGGGAAAAACTGCTCCTTTGTAAAATGGAGGCTGCAGTGTTGGCATGGAAGCCGAATGTCCACAGTTAAAGGACGATAATGGCTGGAAATTCACTTGTTGAGTTGCACAAGACATCTTTATGATGGACTTTGATTTTGTCAAAGTTGTTGAGATAATTAATTAAAGATATGTCCAGTCAGCCATTAAAAATGTACATACTAATTACAGCAGCGCCTCGGTTTTGTTAGTAATACGTGCTTAAAAGTCAAAGACCGAAGTTTACAAAAACTGAAGCAATTTTTCCCGTCAGAAATAAATATGGTAATTCTTATTTTGTTCGCGTGAAGTGAAGTGAAGTGAATTATTTTTATATAGCGCTTTTCTCTAGTGACTCAAAGTGCTTTACATAGTGAAACCCAATATCTAAGTTACATTCAAACCAGTGTGGGTGGCACTGGGAGCAGGTGGGTAAAGTGTCTTGCCCAAAGACACAACGGCAGTGACTAGGATGGCGGAAGCGGGAATCGAACCTGCAACCCTCAAGTTGCTGGCACGGCCACTCTACCAACCAAGCTATGCCGCCACAGTGACTCCAGGCCTGAACATGGTGAATTTTTTGTGAAGTAGAATTATCATTAGCTTTCACATGTAAATGTTAATTGTTAAACAATAAAATCTTAATTTTATAAATATTTTTTTTAGTCGTTATATTTACTTTTCTTTTACAATGATTATCATTTGCAGGTATTCGTTCATTTCCGTTTGTCCTCGCTGTGTTTGAGGAAGTAGTCTTTGCCATTAAGTTGAATTTACCAGTCTTAGCTTTTGTTGAATCTTTCAAAATGTTTATACTGTAAGTATTGTACTTAAGTATTGTACTTATTACACACCAGCTGTTTAATTCCAACGGGCATCTCAGTTGTAGTTTTATTAAAATTAAAGTTACCGTACCAACAATAGTCACACACACACACTGTGTGGTGAAATTATCCTCTGCATTCGACCCATCCCCTTGATCCATCCCCTGGGAGGAGAGGGGAGCAGTGAGCAGCAGTGGCGGCCACACTTGGGAATCATTTTGGTTATTTAACCCCCAATTCCAACCCTTGATGCTGAGTGCCAACCAATAAGGTAATGGTTCCCATTTTTATAGTCTTTGGGTCCCACTGACAGACACTTCACCGGAGCCAAGCGTGCAGGTTTCAACAAGGTTTTAATAATCAATTTCCGTATCCTCTCTCTCTTCCTGGTCCTGATCGCTTACCGTTAAAGACAACAGATGATTAACACGTACCACATGTGAAATCTAATCACCTGCCAGCTGTGTCTCGCCAACAGCAATGCCACGCTCCTGTCTGATGGTGCTCTGTCCTCAGCACCATGGATAGAGGCGGTGATCTTTACTCCTGCAGGCAGCACTGATAATATCTCCCTTCACACTTGGAGGTGTTAAAATCGCCATGTAAAATCCCTAATGCCAATCAATAACACGTATAAGCCATATCCAATGTAAATTGGCATCGAGTTAGCGCATTTTGAAAGGTGGAGCCCTACTTTTGAGTGCTTTCTGTTTGCATGGATAATTACATTACTTAAACAGTCCGCTTTGTTTGCTTACTAAGGTTTGAGTCTGCAATCAGACCTGACATCACATGCAAAATGTATAGAAGAACAGTACTGTTTAAATTTATATGAACACTAACAACATTTTGTCAGTAGCATTAAAAATATACCGAACTAGTTACTTATCCATTCTTATAATAAATCAAAAAAAGGTATAGTTGGAGTTTAAAAACATGTTTACGACCTAGTGAATATATCTTTGTTTACCTTTACATTAGTTTTAGCTAATATAATAGCCTTGAATCTTGCTATGGTCTTAATAAGGTCACTACAACATGAAATGGAAATACTTCTCCAAACCCTGGGCGTACATTGTTTTGTAAAATATTGGTCAATTGGAGTGTTTTTCAAACCTTTTTTGAGCCAAGGCACATTTTTTGCGTTGAAAAAATCCGGAGGCACATCACCAGCAGAATTCATGAAAAAACCAAACTCAGTTGACAGTAAAAAGTCGTTGTCGCAATTGTTGGATATGACTTTAAACCATAACCAACCATGCATCAATATAGCTCTTGTCTCAAAGTAGGTGTACTGTCACCACCTGTCACATCGTGGCATAACTTATTTTGAGTTTTTTGTCGTGTGTAGTGTTTTAGTTATTGTCTTGCGCTCCTATTTTGGTGGCTTTTCTCTTTTCTTTGTATTTTCCTGTAGCAATTTCATGATGTCAGGCTTCCCACTGACAGTTTGGTTCAGCTTCCTGTTTGTCTCCCTGAGTGCTTTGTTTCCCCTCGGCTGCGGCTGATTGGCACCTGGCTACACCTGGTGTCAATCAGCCCGATCCTATTTTACCTGCTTTGTTCCTCCAGTCAGATTATTGTCGTTGCCACATTTCGCTCTTGTCGTTGATACCTGTCGTGTCGTGTCGTATTTTTGCAGCGTAGCGGTAAGCTATATTTTCGTTAGTAGTTTGTAGCTTACTGTTTTTTGTTCCCTGCTTCCAATTTGTCTTTATACAACACATAACTACTTATGTTCCCAGTACTGTTTATGCTAGCCTCCATGCTAAGCCATATTTGTTTTTGCTAGCTTCCATGCTAAGCTCCTTTTATTTTATAGCTCCCATGCTAGCTTTCTTAGTTGGTTATCTGCGTCGTACGCGCTTTTTGTTTGTACCCTTTTGTTCGGTTTTGTTCTAGTATTTCAATTAAACCATGTTTACCTGTAAAATGCCTACCTCCTTCTCTGCATTTTGGGGTTCCTCAACAACTCATTTTGACACATGTCTTCCTTTCAGCGATATTCACCGCATCTACTTTGTTTTAGCAATCAAGAATATTTCAGTTGTGTTTATCCTTCTTTGCGGGGACATTGTTGATTGTCATGTCATCTTCGGATGTACATTGTGGACGCTGTCTTTGCTCCGTGTCTATGTGGTCGTCCAGCATTCTGTTTTTTTTTTACTTTGTAGCCAGTTCAGTCTTAGTTTTGTTCTGAATAGCCTTCCCTAAGCTTCAATGCCTTTTCTTAGGGGCACTAACAGGTAAAAAACGGAAAACAAACAGACGGAACAAGGTGAAGATCGCACTGGAAGCCAAGGCTATAACTTAGCACAGACTAGAGCATGGAACAAAACTCACTTGGCAAAGGTGTGACGCAAACATAAAAGCCAGAACGAGTGATCAACAAAGGCAGACTTAAATAGTAGTCTCTTGATTAGACACAGGGGTGTCCCAAACAAGAGAGGCAGGTGAAAATCATAAGTAACCATGGTGGCTAAACTCAGGAGGTGCACAAACCGGAACTAAAGGAGTCCAAGACTAACAGAACATAACTAAACAAAACATGATCCGGACCACGGATCATGACAGACCCACCCAACCCCCTTAAAGGACGGATCCCAGATGTCCAAATAACCACTTGGCGGTGGGTCGCCAGACCAAGTGTCCCCGCAACCAGCGAGGGAGAATCAGGTGGCAGCGACGCGTTGAACGCCGCTGTACTTCGCGAGGCAGGCGATCAGGGAGCGGCCATTACCTTGGGTGACGAGGAGGTGGGTGCACTTGGCGTGGCGGATGACCAAGGAACGGCCATTAGCTGGCCGACCAGGAGGTGGGCGCTTCATTGTCGTGGCAGGCGTGGAAGCTGCACGCGTCGTCGTAGGCGTGGAAGCTGCGCACGTTGTCGTCGTGGCAGACATGGAAGCCGCACGTGTCGTCTAACGTGGAAGCTCCGCACGTCGTCGTCGTCGTGACAGGCGTGGAAGCTGCACGCATCGTCGTAGGCGTGGAAGTTGCGCATGTCGTCGTTGTGGCAGGCATGGAAGCTGCGCGTGTCGTCGTAGGCGTGAAAGCTGCGCACCTTGTCGTCGTGGCAGGCGTGGAAGCTGCGCGTGTCATTGTAGGCGTGAAAGCTGCGCACCTTGTCGTCGTGGCAGGCGTGGAAGCTGCGGGCATCGTCGTGGGTGTGGCAGGCGGCGGGTCTTGGCTTGGGTCTTGGCGGCGGGGAAGCTGCGTGCATCGTTGTGAGTGTGTCAGGCAGCGAAGCTTGGCGTGGTGTGGCAGGCGGCAGGTCTTGGCTTAGGTCTTGGCGCCATGGAACTGCTACTGGGGGCCTTTGTCGGCGTGGAGCTGCTACTGGCAACACTTGGCGGCGTGGTGCAGGTCCTCGAGCTTGGCGTGGTGCTAGGCGTGGTGGAGCTTGGCGTGGTGGAGGTGCAGGTGCTAGCCGTGGAGCAGAAAGGGTCGCTAGCCTTGGCTTTGGCACAGGAGGTTGCTGCCTGGCTGGGCGCAGCTGAGCCACCCCACTAGTACAGCTCCCGGCACCAGAACCCCCCCCCAAAAAAGGCGCTCATTGCGGTCTGGAACAGTCTTTAGGGGTGGGAGGAAGGAAGTCAGGAGGGGGGTAGACTCCTCTCCTTTAAATTGTCCAAAATATATTTTCCCATCCTCCACCTGAGGTTGTATGGGAAGACCAGAGGAAAAAATCTGTGGCTTGGGTTGACAAAATCTACATTCCGAAAAAATGTGCTGATGATATTTTATTTTTGGAATAAAGTCTTTAGAAGGTGGCTGGCAAAGGGGGACAGAAGGCAAAAAAAGAAAATCCTGACGCCGGAGGAGTGATGTCAATGCCGCGCGCCGGTTCAGTGACATCATCGGAAGTAGGCGGAGATAAGTTTTTGCCTGAGTTTATTTGGCTCGCAGCCCAATCGGAAAATTGTTTTGCAAAATGAGGGAACTGAGGGGAAGAGTGGGCTGCTTGAGGCATGCTGCCCAAAGGAGGAGTTTGGGGGAACGACGCGTCCTGATGGTGGAATGAAGCCTTTCCAGCTGTCTTCCATCTTCGCCAGCGCGTTTAAATGATAAATGGGTTGTACTTGTATAGCGCTTTTCTACCTTCAAGGTACTCAAAGCGCTTTGACACTAGTTCCACATTTACCCATTCACACACACATTCACACACACATTCACACACTGATGTAGGGAGCTGCCATGCAAGGCGCCAACCAGCACCCATCAGGAGCAAGGGTGAAGTGTCTTGCTCAGGACACAACGGATGTGACGAGGTTGGTACTAGGTGGGATTTGAACCAGGGACGCTCGGGTTGCGCACGGCCACTCTCCCACTGCGCCACGCGTTTCCATCTCCTCCTGGTCCCTTGCGGAAGAACGGATAGCTGGCTTCATTCTGTCACGACCGGGTCGCATGGTGATGCGGGGGTTGTTCTCCCAGGAAGCAAGAGGACGACTCCGGATAGGACTTGCAGGTAACGACATAATTTAATCGTAACTGAACACAAACAGGTAAAAAACGGAAAACAAACAGACGGAACAAGGTGAAGATCGCACTGGAAGCCAAGGCTATAACTTAGCACAGACTAGAGCATGGAACAAAACTCACTTGGCAAAGGTGTGCTGCAAACAATGAAGCCAGAACGAGTGATCAACAAAGGCAGACTTAAATAGTAGTCTCTTGATTAGACACAGGTGTGTCCCAAACAACAGAGGCTGGTGAAAATCACAAGTAACCAAGGTGACTAAACCAGAACTAAAGGAGTCCAAGACTAACAGAACATAACTGAACAAAACATGATCCGGACCATGGTTCATGACTTGGCAGGAGTTGAAGATGAAGTGCAACAAAAAGTAGTTCAGGTTGGCCAACGTGATTGTCACAACAAAAACAGCGCCAATATTAGCTATTGTGTTAGCATTTTTCACCTTTTACCCATAAGTCCTGCTTGGTGGAAATCCTTATCTATCGTCACTGTAATGTATAGAATATAAGAGAATACTGCACTGTAATACATACAAGATATGCATCAGACTTAATTTAACGCTTTACTTGTTTGCTGAGGGACTGGAGATTTTGCCATTGACGTAATTGATTTGCCATCTCACATAGGTCAAATGTTTACTAATATGTATTGTTTTGTAAGTTAAAACTCAATTATTCGTCAATTAAAATTTGAAATTAAAACTACAATTTAATTTAGTTCGTACTTTATACAATAACAAACTGTTTAATGTTTTTAGTGTACCAAATAAAAAGATTAACATTATTAAACCATAAATTTGCATTGCTTCCTGGCCATGATTCGATCGTGACACAACAGAGAACTAGCAGGGAATTTGTCATTATTGTATATTATTCTTAGTAATGGAGCAGGAAAGGGCGAGGAATAAGTTTGTGGTAACATTTTATATGAAGCACCATGTCATTGATTAATTGACATTTTACATGTGTGTTGACTGCAAAAATTAAATCGCAATTTTAAATGTATTGTATTTTGAGGATTTAACTCACTTTTCTCCCTTTTAGCTTACTTATAAACTATTCTTCAAAATTTAATTTTTGTCAAACTTGGACTTGGACTTGGGTTGTTTTCCCGAGGTGCGAAGCGCATGGAGTGGAAACGGCGATGGCGTGAAGGTAAAGACATCTTTATTTAAACACTAAAACTAAAAACAGGAACAAACCAATGGCGGTACAAAAACTGGGCTATAAAACAAAGGACTGGCACAGAGGCTATAACTATAAACACAAAACAAAAACTTGCACTATGGAATAAATAACAGAAACACTTACTTTGACCAAAACAAGGGCATGGATCAATAGCATGAATAGCAATGAGCGTAGCAAGTGATCGAGGGCGTGAAGGAGGTGATGTTGCCAGGACGAAGAAAGAAACAGAATGGCTTAAATAATAACTGTGATCATTACAAACAGGTGTGAGGGCTGGGACAAGGGCGTGACTTGAGGGCAAGGTGAAAATCAATGAGTTGTCATCGTAACAAAAACAAACCAAGAAGTGCAAAAATGAACTGAATATCCAAAAAACAAACCGTAACATGACCAAAACGAAACATAATCCATAAGCGTGACAATTTTCATTTTTTCGTGTTTTCTCCTCTTTTAAACCGTTCAACTAAGTGTTTTTTTTCATCATTTATTCTCTACAAAAAACCTTCCGTAAAAGGAAAAAAAATGTTCGACAGAAATACTCTTTTTTTTTTTTATATCTATAGATTTATTTATTAAAGGTAAATTGAGCAAATTGGCTATTTCTGGCAATTTATTTAAGTGTGTATCAAACTGGTAGCCCTTCGAATGAATCAGTACCCAAGAATTAGCTCTTGGTTTAGAAAAGGTTGGTGACCCCTGCTTTAATGGGAACTAAACGAGATATCTTAAAAGGATACAAATTATTTCCAACGCAGGATCCATCAGGCCCACTACGACCCCGAAAAGGACAAGCGGTAGAAAAATGGATGGATGGATGGATAATGTGGAACTCTGACAAAAGAAATGAACCCGGAAAGGGTACGCTGGTTTTTCATTTGAACTATGAGGGCACCTGCTACAGATTCGGCACTCAGGGTGCAGTGAAGCCAGATCAGGATAGGAGCGCGTACAAAATGGATGGTTGTACCGTCGGCTCAAAGTGACTGTGTGTGTGATCAGTGTCTGTCCCAGACAGCTGCAGGGTGACTCCCGGGTTTGAGGGCCATTACTCAGTCTGATGGATGGAGGGACAGCAGGAGTGGTGGTGAGAAAAAGCAAAGGGTGATAGGAAGGAAGCAGGGATGGATGGGCCTCAAAGGAAGGTGTGGATAGTAGATTAGGGCAGGGCAGAAGATGTATGGCGGCCCCAGGAGGCTGAGGTGTTAAAGTGCTAGGGGGTGACTTGAGGGAAGAAGCGGGGAAGAGAGATGGCTTGACGGCAGTTCTGACAAAAAATTGAAGTGCAGGAAAAAAAAAATCAAGCTGATATTTCTTAAAGTGAATTGATTCTGCAAAGAGGATCCGTCACCATTTCCGGACACACGGGGAACTGTCAGAAATATCATTTCCAGTTATTGCATTTTGGAACGACCATGTAGCTGAATTTTATAAGAAATACCAAAGAAAGACATCGAGCTGAAGTCTGTAAAGTTTATGCAAATTCTTCCTCTGGCGTTCAAGTCAGCGTAGACCTGTTTGTGGTACTTAAATGCATAAAGACACAATTTAAATGTATCTCTTGTTCAATACTTCTTACTCATTCAAATGAAAGGATAATAAAGATAGTTATTTACTTCATTATACAATGCTTTTGTCAGTCCCTCACAATTTTTGGGCTACAAATGCCTGAGATTTATGATTTGTTATCAATGTTTTAAGCATTACCTGTAACCTTAAACTCAAAAAGCAAAGGTTTTGAACACAAATTGTAAAACTGTATTGATGTTTTACTTGTTTTATAGCATACAAACACTAGATGGCAGTAAAAGCACACACTCAGAGCTTCAATCAATGAATCAATGTTTACTTATATAGCCCTAAATCACTAGTGTCTCAAAGGGCTGCACAAACCACAACACAAACCACTACGACATCCTTAGTAGGCCCACATAAGGGCAAGGAAAACTCACACCCAGTGGGACGTCGGTGACAATGATGACTATGAGAACCTTGGAGAGGACGAAAGCAACGGATGTCGAGCGGGTTTAACATGATACTGTGAAAGTTCAATCCATAACAGATCCTATTATTATTATTATTATTTTGACTTATTATTTTTACTGCACTGCTTCAACTCATTATACCGAGTCAGAGTAATAATGAATAATGAATTAAAAATTACAGCAAGAAACACCTAGGTACCATTCGCATTTCAACCAATTAGGTGCCAATTCACGGTACCTGGGAATTGACAGCGGAACTTAACGGTACCAATTTTTTGTGTTCATATTAGAGATGTCCAATAGTGGCTTTTTCGCCGATATCCGATATTCCGATACTCATAAGTACAGATTCCGATATCAACCGATACCGATATACAGTATACAGTCATGGAATTAACACATTATTATGCCTAATTTTGTCGTGATGCCCTGCTGGATGCATTAAACAATATAACAAGGTTATCCAAAATAAGAGAACAACTTCAACTTAAGTTTTGGAAATAAGTGCCAACATGGCACTGCCATATTTATAATTGAAGTCACAAAGTGTATTTTTTTTTGTTAACATGCCTCAAAACAGCACCATGGAATTTGGGACATACTCTCACTGATACCCACTACAACTATGGGAATACTATACTTTGACTATACTTTGACTTTGAGGGGCGGCATGGTATAGTGGGTAGAGCGGCCGGCCAGAAAGCTGAGGGTTGCAGGTTCGCTTCCCACCTTTTGACATCCAAAAAATCGCTGCAGTCTCACACTGGTGACTGAATGATGAATGAATGATAGGTGGTGGTCGGTAGGCGCAAACTGGGAGCCACGCTTCTGTCAGTCTACCCCAGGGCAGCTGTGGCTACTGATGTAGCTTACCACCACCAGGTGTGAATGAATGATGAGTTCCCACTTCTCTGTGAGCGCTTTGAGCGTCCAGAAAAGCGCGATATAAATCTATTTTTTTTTTTTTTTTTCTCAAAGCGCATTTATTTTTAATTTTTTTCTAACATGCCTCAAAACAACAGCTACAGACTGACTGGGAGATGCAACATCCGCGTTTTACTGGATATGTACCGCTCCGTACAGCGGCGTTTTAAAAATTCATTAATATTACTTTTTGAAAGAGATACCGATAATTTCCGATATTACATTTTAATGCATTTATCGGCCAATAATTTTGCCAGGCTGATATCATTGGCCATCTCCAGTTTATGCATTAAATATTGATTTTGATCATAAAATCAAGTTCTTTATTGCAACATTTTAAAATGAGCTGATTATGATTACTGATGCCCAGTTGCTATATCTTCTCATTTTCAAGTATAACATTAAGTTACAATTACAGCTGCAAGTCCAAGACGTTAGTGTAGTGAAGTGAAGTGACTTATATTTATATAGCGCTTTTTCTCTAGTGACTCAAAGCGCTTTACATAGTGAAACCCAATATCTGAGTTACATTCAAACCAGTGTGGGTGGCACTGGAAGCAGGTGGGTAAAGTGTCTTGCCCAAGGACACAACGGCAGTGACTAGGATGGTGAAAGCGGGAATCGAACCTGCAACCCTCAAGTTGCTGGCACGGCCACTCTATTTACCGAGCTAAACCGTATACAATGTATGGTGTGTTGGCTAGGCTTTTGTTGCACCCAAACAAGTGTTAATACAGTAAATATTGTTCAACACGTATACAATACAATATAGTATATTGTGTTGTATACCAGCTGTTTCATTGTAACTTGCATCTTAGATATAGTTTTCAGTCACACATTTGGAGGTGTTTAAATCGCCATGTAAAATCGCTGATAGTAATCAGTAGCATGTCAAAGCATTTTCGGAAAAGTGGAGCCTTACTTAACTTGCGTTGGAGTGTCTTTTCGGTCAATTTCTTTGTTTGAATTGAAAATTGCAACTTTATGTAGAGGTAGCTCAACAAGGTTCAGTATGTCTTCTTGTCTACTTTTTAAAATGTTCTTGTAGTCAGAGCATATTTTTAGTATATTTAGTATATAATTTTTACCTGCCATGTTTCAACTGTCATCTGCAGTCTTCTTCAGAAGGGTCACCTGACCACTTTGATGTGTTCCCTATTAGCTGTTCTCATAGGCGTGGTCAACCAGGCAGGATTGTCATGTCTATTATCTGGTTGGCTCCCTGCTGCCTGCCGATGGATGGTAACAATTACATCAAATATACCGAAAATATTGTCTGACTACAAGAACATTTGATAGACATACCCAGAGGTAGTTTGGCTGAGTCTGCTCTCAGTACTGCTGGAGTGATTGCCAAGTGCTGAAGTGCAAATAAATGGCGGTGTCAGTAACCGGGCATGGCGTCACTTGCCATCCAGGTACCGTAACATAGCACTATTGGATTTTACGTGAATTTGCCGAGGGGTGCGACTTATACTCGGGAGCGACTTATGTGTGAAATTATTAACGTGTTACCGTAAAACATCAAATAATATTATTTAGCTCATTCACGTAAGAGACTAGACGTATAAGATTTCATCGGATTTATCGATTAGGAGTAACAGATTGTTTGGTAAACGTATAGCATGTTTTATATGTTATAGTTATTTGAATGACTCTTACCATAATAGGTTACGTTAACATACCAGGCACCTTCTTAGTTGGTTATTTATGCGTCATATAACGTACACTTATTCAGCCTGTGTTCACTATTCTTTATTTATTTTAAATTGCCTTTCAAATGTCTATTTTTGGTGTTGGGTTTTATCAAAAATTGTTCCTCAAAAATGCGACTTATACTCCAGTGCGACTTATATATGTTTTTTCCCTCCTTTAATATGCACTTTTGGCAGGTGCGACTTATACGCCGGAGCGAATTATACTCCGAAAAATACGGTACATGAAGTATGAGGTTGGTGGGAAGCAGGGCACATTTCCTTGTCAATGCAGTCTTAATACATCTCATCTTTCCTGTGAAACTACAACTTCCACTGCAAAAAGTCAGTGTTAAAAAAAAAGAACAAAAAATAAAAAAATAGGGGTATTTTATTTGAACTCAGCCAAAATATCTGCCAATATAACAAGAACATTCGGCTTGTCAAAAATTTCCAAAACAAGTAAAATTAGCTAACCTTTTTTTCTACCAACCGGTATAGCTCGGTTGGTATAGCGGCCTTGCCCGTAACTTGAGGGTTGCAGGTTCGATCCCCGCTTCTGCCATCCTATTCACTGCCGTTGTGTCCATGGGCAAGGCACTTTACCCACCTGCTCTCAGTGCCACCCACGCTGGTTTAAATGTAAAAATTAGATATTGGGTTTCACTATGTAAAGCGCTTTGAGTCATTAGAGAAAAAGCGCTATATAAATATACTTCACTTCTTTATTATTTTTAGCTAACCTCAATGAACCCAAAAATACCTTATGTAGGTACATTCTCACTAATAACAAGTGCTCTTTTCTTGCTCAGTATGATGAAAAATATTCTTAAATTAGGTAAATACTAGTGCCATTATCTTGACATAATGATATACGCTCGATATCATGAATTTTTTTTCATGCTTGAAATAAGAAATTACATTAAAAAAGTAGTTTTATACTTGTGTGTGTTAATGACACCGCTTTGCATCAGTTGATATTTTAGTTCCGAGCATGTTTTAGTCAATATAGGTCATAAAATCTTAGCAACAAGCTGTAATATTTTCCTGAGAAAATTTAGGACCAAAACCCTTAAAACATGTAGAACACTAATATAAAATCTGCTTAGTGAGAAAAATTATCTTATCAGACAGAAAATAAGCAAACATCACCCATATTTGAGATATTTAATTTTATTTAAATTTCAGTTGTTGCAGTGGACCTGCTCACAATTGGCCCCTTTTCAACGCAAGAACTTTCCCAAATAAAGTTCCCCCTGTGTTTCCACCCGAAAACAACTTGGTAGTTTTACTTTTACAGGAACATTTTGTAGTTCCTCCTACCTAAGTGGGAGTTTTCGAAACGACCTGGAACCTTTTCGGAGGCAAACTGTGCTGTGGAACGCTGATAGGTTGAACGCAGTTGGGAGCGTTTCTAAAACCAATTTTTCAAACACACGACCGTCATTGAAATATACGCGGCGACTTGTTTATTTCTTACTTGTGGAGTATTTCTATTGCAACAAACTTGTCGATGGGGAGAAAGAAGAACAAAAGGAACATTCTACTTGCAGCAACTTTTTGGGGGCATATTTGTGCTGAAGAACCCTAATTAATGGAACTATCTTGCAGTGTTTTTACTCGGCCGTAGTCTTTAAACTATCCATCCATCCATCCATTTTCTACAGCTTGTCCCTTTTAGGGTCAAGGGGGATTCTGGAGCCTATCTCAGCTGCATTCAGGCAGAAGGCAGGGTACACCCTTGACGAGTCGCCACCTCCTCGCAGGGCCAACACAGATAGACAGACAACATTCACACTCACATTCACACACTAGGGCCAATTTAGTGTTGCCAATCAACCTATCCCCAGGTGCATGTCTTTGGAAGTGGGAGGGGCCTATCCCCAGATGCATGTCTTTGGAGGTGGGATGAAGCCAGAGTACCCGGAGGGAATCCCGGCAGTCACGGGGAGAACATGCAAACTCCACACAGAAAGATCCCGAGCCCGGGATTGAACTCAGGACTACTCAGGACCTTTGTATTGTGAGGCACATGCACTAACCTCTATTTATGCATTTTATCCTTTGTTTTTTTTACAAACTTAATTTCAATACATGAAGCTTCAAGAATTGGACGGACTCTTTCAAACATATTAACGGAGGACTATGAAGCTGGACTCGAAGCAACGACCTCAGCTGCTTACTAGTCTGACTTTGTTGGATAATAGTGAAAAAAGGAAGGCAGTACATGAATTTAACAAAGGTAAATAACATCAGATATTAACTATTTACTATATAACATGTTGTAAATGTAGTCAATGGCAATGCAGGATTTGTTCTCCCGAAATGCAAAAGCAAACAATGACGCCAGGACGACTGACTGGCAAAGGCGAGCTTAAATAATGACTCTGATCAGTGGTTGACAGCAGCTGAGCGTGGGACCACTAACCAGAGGCAGGTGAACCCAATTAATCCCCATGGCGACCAAAATAAACCCAGGATTGCACACAACAAGAACTAAGGGAGTCCAAAACTAACAGAACATAACTGACCAAAAAATGATCCGGACCACGGATCATGACAGTTATTAGCCTCAACCCGAGTAAAAATAATCCTAATACTAATGGTAAAGCAGATGACATTTATTATTCATATAATGATTTTTTTACAGCTGAAATGGACCAAAAGGAATCACCTAAACCTAATGAATTCAGGAACACTTTCGGACTGCTAGACATTGCGGACAAAAGTGCTACGGTTCAAACACCTGCCACCTCTCACTCTGCTGTGTGCCCCACTGAGAGTGCCTCGAGCTGTGTGTCTCGTCACACCGGATCCCCTCTGGACTTCCTGCTGCCTTTCCGGATCTCGACCTTACTGCTGCCCCCGGACAACGACGCCTCCCTCCAGCCCCTGACCTGACTTGCCTGTCTCCGGACCTTTGAGTCCTGCCTTGCCCTTTCTGCACTTCCGCATTGATCTCAACATGCACGTTCAACACCACCCGGTAACACTCTACAATTAATCACTTCACATAGTCACACTACATATATTTGGATTAGTCTCACACTTCATTCTTGTATAATAATAAACACGCTGTAAGCTAAACGACGTCCTTGCCTCTGTGCCGTCTCCATCTCCACTGTACCATTACAAAAAGCCTGAATTTTTATGAACAATTAGGTACGCTTTATATTTTAAATCAAATCATATTTTATATAATTGCTTTGCATTTTATTTACTTACTTTTTAGTAAAACAACCCAGACTAATATCGTATGTTTAGTTACATGGTATCAGTGTAAAAATATACTAAACCACTCGATCATACAGTATGTCATCAGCCTGATTTCTGTAAACTGCCCTGAACTGTGAAATGTGTTGGAACTAGTGGTTCCAGGAACCCTTTTGGTGGAAAAGGGCCTAACATCCTGAGCATCTGAAAGTTCCTGGCAGAGTAAGACATGGTCGCGCTGGAACAGCATCCCTACACACCTGAAATGTCCCTTTTAAAACTCAGGGGGTTGTCAAAGGGACTCGTTTTGGAGACGTAGAGGAAGACCTGGAAGAATCCTTTCGGCAGTAGTGCAGGAAGGCGTGAGAGAGAAGTTTAAGAAAGTGCGTTAGCATCCAGGTGGATTTCTTCCAAGGGGAACACTTGTAGTTTGTAATTAAAATATACAGTACAGGCCAAAAGTTTGGACACACCTTTCTCATTTAATGTTTTTATTTTTATTTTCTTGACTATTGTTGATTGTCACCGAAGGCATCTGTGGAGGGAGGTGTGGCCTGTGGACCGGCAGCGAAGCAGGGTGTGCCAGGACCGGCTTCAAGATCAGCGACAGGTGCATAGACGGCACACCTGGGCCTCTTTATCTAATCACCTGTCGCTCTGTTAAAAGGCAACAGCCAGAGAGGAGAGAGGTGGTGGAGCTGGAGCGAGAGCGAGACAAAGACAGAGGTGAACAGACACTTGCTGAAAAGCTGAACAGACTGCATCAAAGCCAAAATATAAGAGTATTGTAAACCTGAACGTGAACTGTGATCTCAGTGCTTGGTGGTCCGAGGAACCCGGAGGAAAGGAACCTCCACAGCATCAAAACTATAAATGAACACAGATGGACTTATGTGAAATAACTGAACACATGTAATATATTTTAGTTTCTACAAAACAGCCATCCTTTGCTCTGATTTCTTTTTCGCACACTCTTGGCATTCTCTCGATGAGCTTCAAGAGGTAGTTACCAGAAATGGTTTTCACTTCACAGGTGTCATAGTTTCGATGCCTCCGGTGACAATCTACAATGTAAATAGTCGTGAAAATAAAGAAAACACTTTGAAATGAGAAGGTGTGTCCAAACTTTTGGCCTGTACTGTATCACTTTATGACTCTTGTCCTTTTCTGACACATCACACATGCTGGGAATAGAAAGGGGGACACTTAAAACATACTAAAACCAACATTTTCTGTATGGGAAAGCCAACAAAATCATATTTTTAGGCTGATTTGAGGTAAAAAGAGATTTAAAAAAAATACAAATGGTAAATGGGTTATACATGTATACATCTTTTTTTTTTACCTTCAATGTACTCAAAGTGATGAGCTGAAGACATGTACAGTCGGGCAAAAAAGTATTTAGTCAGCCACCGATTGTCCAAGTTCTCCCACTTAAAATGATGACAGAGGTCTGTAATTTTCGTCATAGGTACACTCCACCTGTGAGAGACAGAATGTGAAAAATCCAGGAATTCACATTGTAGGAATTTTAAATAATTTATTTGTAAATTATGGTGTAAAATAAGTATTTGGTCAACCATTCAAAGCTCTCACTGATGGAAGGAGGTTTTGGCTCAAAATATCACGATATATAGCCCCAATCATTCTTTCCTTAACACGGATCAATCGGCCTGTCCCCTTAGCAGAAAAACAGACCCAAAGCATGATGTTTCCACCCCCATGCTTCACAGTAGGTCTGGTGTTCTTGGGATGCAACTCCGTATTCTTCTCCCTCCAAACACGACGAGTTGAGTTTGTACCAAAAAGTTTTATTTTGGTTTCGTCTGGACATGCACTGGCTTAAGCAGGGGGACACGTCTGGCACTCCAGGATTTGATTCCCTGTCGGCGTTGTGTGTTAATGATGGTAACCTTTGTTACTTTGGTCCCAGCTCTCTGCAGGTCATTCACCAGGTCCCCCCGTGTGGTTCTGGGATTTTTGCTCACCGTTCTCATGATCATTTTTACCCCATGGGAAGAGATCTTGCATGGAGCCCCAGATCGAGGGAGATTATCAGTGGTCTTGTATGTCTTCCATTTTCTGATAATTTCTCCCACAGTTGATTTTTTCACACCAAGCTGCTTGCCTATTGTAGATTCACTCTTACCAGTACTTCGACTTCTCTTTGGTCTTGGCCATAGTGGAGTTTGGAGTCTGACTGTTTGAGGCTGTGGACAGGTGTCTTTTATACAGATAATACGTTTAAACAGGTTTTATTAATACAGATAACGAGTGGAGGACAGAAGCGCTTCTTAAAGAAGAAGTTACAGGTCTGTGATAGCCAGAGATCTTCCTTGTTTGAAGTGACCAAATACTTATTTTCCAGCATAATTTACAAAAAATTCTTTAAAATTCCTAAAATGTGAATTACTGTATTTTTTTTCACATTCTGTCTCTCACAGTTGAAGTGTACCTATGATGAAAATACAGACCTGTGTCATCATTTTAAGTGGGAGAACTTGCACAATCGGTGGCTGACTAAATACTTTTTTGCCCCACTGTAGTTCTTTGATAAGGTTTAAGAAAACTTTAAAAGGTAAAATAATTTAAAATGATAAAATATAGCAACGATTACGTTCATCCCATTTATTTTTTTAACGATGTTCCAGGCAATCTAATTTTCAGTGAATGTGTAGGATAGGCAACTATAAGCTTTGACTTCAGCCTATTACTTTTTCGGTCATTCTTTTTTGTGTGTAAATGTGTATGATTGTTAAATATGTATAATCAGAACTGTTAAACTGGTCACACAAAATGGTTGATTATATGACCAAAATAAACTTATTTCATTCATTCATTCAATAGCCACATTCACCCAATTCAAACACTGATGGCGGGAGCTGCCATGCAAGGCCCTAACCACGACCCATCAGGAGCAAGGGTGAAGTGTCTTGCTCAAGGACACAACGGATGTGACAAGGTTGGTAGAAGGTGGGGATTGAACAAGGAACACTGAGGTTGCTGGCACGGCCACAACAACTGTCCCCACAACACAAGAAGTTTAAAACGTCAAAGTGCATTGTACATTTACTCAGATAAAATGAAAATCTGCTTTGAGGAATCATTTATTTGTTAAAGCATCTGCCATCTCTGAATTTATGACAGTAAAAAAAAAAATTAAAAAAAAAAAACATTTCAAAACCATTTTTGGATGGACAATTCGAGTAAGAATATTTGTACAAATGGGACACATGACTGGTTAAATACAGAGTAGACACATACAAATAATTGCTGAATCAGCTCCTACATTTTTTCTCTGAGCTAACATGATGAGTAAGTATTTAATATTAGTGTGTCTCTAGCAGACTTGCTGTCATGTCTTACAGGGACCAGAGGCCTGCTGGCTGTGAGCATATTCACTGGGGAGTTAAATAAATGCTGCTGATTTCCCTGCAGCTGTCTCTGCTACAAGTATTTGCTGTAAGCATCATTAATCTTCCTGCTAGAATACATATTAATCATATGTATATTACAGCCCCTTTTTCCTTTTTCAAGTGAATTGATTAACGTGGACCCCGACTTAAACAAGTTGAAAAACGTATTAGGGTGTTACCATTTAGTGGTCAATTGTACGGAATAAGTACTGAACTCTGCAATCTACTAATAAAAGTATCAATCAATCAATCAAAGTTACTTTTTTGTAAGACAATGAAGGTATGGTTGAAGGTGGTGATGTATGTATTTATTTTCAGCTCTATCCAGCTACATAAAATATTCGGGAAATTATATTTTTTGGTGTGTTAATATTTTAAAAGTCATTCATTTCTGTTTTAATTGTCTGTTTACATGAAGAAGTGAACATCCAGGAGAAAAAGGTGAGAACAATCTACACACAGACCAGAAAAGACTAATTAAATGGATCAGGCCAGTATTTGGTGTTTGGGGGTCTCATGTGACAAGAGCTGTGTGCTTTCCTTCTAAAAATGAATTTAATCATTTTCAGTACTTTTGTAATTAGTGGGGATCACCAAAAATGCCATTATTGGCTTTATTTTAACAAACATTTTTAGGGCACATTAGACATATTGTAAGCTTTTTCTACTTACAGTCCCACGGATTCACACTGCAAGCCAGTTGCGCAGAGTTGACAGTGTTTATTATGGTTTTTGTTGTTTCAAAATACGTACTTTTGTTGACTTTTCAGTCTCTCCGATCCTTCCTCCTTCTCCTGCACCCCGGCCGCTCCCTTTTAAAGTCAATAGATGATTAGTTTAACACGTACCACCTACGCAAACGAATCAGCTGCCAGCTGTGTCTCTCGGTCAGCACATGCCAGGCCCCCGTCTGATCAGCACCCTGGACAGAGGCGCTGACCTTTTCTCTATACACAATTTTGTTTATAGTCCATGCATTTAAGTCTTTATTATTACTTATTTATTATTATTATTATTATTAGACTCATTTAGGGACGGCGTGGCGCAGTGGGGAGAGTGGCCGTGCGCAACCCGAGCGTCCCTGGTTCAATTCCCACCTAGTACCAACCTCGTCACGTCCGTTGTGTCCTGAGCAAGACACTTCACCCTTGCTCCTGATGGGTGCTGGTTGGCGCCTTGCATGGCAGCTCCCTCCATCAGTGTGTGAATGTGTGTGTGAATGGGTAAATGTGGAAGTAGTGTCAAAGCGCTTTGAGTACCTTGAAGGTAGAAAAGCGCTATACAAGTACAACCCATTTATCATTTATTTATCATTTAGGGCACCCAACTCATTCCTATTATTACAGTTATTATTGACTTCATTTAGTTGAAACTACATTTTTAAAGAACATGTAAACACCTTGAATAGGTCTTTAACTTTTTAAAGATAGGATTAACATATGTAGATCGAGTGAATGTAAATTAGATCCATCTTGCATGTAAACACCTCACCCATCCATCCATCATAGTATCCAATTTTCTACACACAGGTCAGTCTTCCCAACGTTATAACCAGGAAGCACATTAAATAGTGCACTCTATTATTAGAAACTAATATTTAAATTTGTAAGTCTTTGTTTCATCAATATTGTTTTTTATCAAGCATTCAAACCATTTGGCCTTTTTGGGGGTTGGGGGGGATGTTTTAGTTTTTCCTCTGTGTGTGTGTAGTATTTCCTGTCTTTAGTTCCTGTCAGCGCTCCTATTTTGTCTGTTTCCTGTCTTTCTCCCAGAGTGCTGTGTCCCCTCAGGTGCGGCTGATTGGCAATTGGCCACAAATGGTGTTAATCAGCCCACTCCTATTTAGACCTGTCTTCCCATCCAGTCAGTGCTGGATTATTGTCGTTGTCACTTCTGTATTGTCGCTCCTGTCGTGTCGTGCCATTGAAGCGTAGCGGTAAGCTATATTTCGGTCGCAGTTTGTAGCTTACTGTCTTTTGTTCCCTGCTTTCAATTGGTCTCTGTACTACACGTAACGACTTCTGTTTTCCTGCTCGCTACCCGCTAGCTTCAACGCTAAGCCCTTTTGTTTTTGCTAGCTCCCATGTTAAGCTCTTTTTGTTTTGTAGCCCCCATGCTAGCTCTTTTAGTTTGTTATCCGCCTCGTGCGCGTTTTTTGTTGTACCCCTTTTGTTTGGTTTTGTCTTAGTGTTTTATCAAACCATGTTTCCTTACTCAATGCCTGCCTCCTTCTCTGCATCTTGGGGTTCATCACAAACTAACTCTGACAGAATAATCCAGCCAAATTCGAACCCCGCAGAGTTGTCTATGGCTGGAGTAGCGGTGCAGCTAAGACACAGCTACTCCTCACACAAGTGGGTCTACAACAGACCATTTCAGGTGGGCCGGCAGACGCCACCATCACCTCCGGTGGGTCTGCAACCTTCGGTGCCATCATCTCAGGTGGGCCAAAAGCAGGGGGCGCCACCGCCATCCTGTCCGGTGGGCCAACAGCAAGGGACGCCACCACCATCCTGTCCAGGGGGCCAGCAGCAAGGGGTGCCACCACCATCCTGTCTGGTGGGCCAGCAGCAGGGGGCCCCACCATCTTCTCCGGTGGGCCAGTAGCAGAGGGCACCACCATCCTCTCCGATGGGCTAGCAGCAGAGGGCGCCACATCCTCTCCGGTGGGCTAGCATCAGGGGGCGCCACCACCATCCTTTCCGGTGGGCCAGCATTAGGGGGCGCCACCACCATCCTTTCCGGTGGGCCAGCAGCAGGGGGTGCCACCACCATCCTGTCCAGTGGGCCAACATCAGGGGTGCCACCACCATCCTGTCCAGTGGGCCAGCAGCAGGGGGTGCCACCACCATCCTGTCCAGTGGGCCAACATCAGGGGTGCCACCACCATCCTGTCCAGTGGGACAGCAGCAGGGGGCACCACCACCATCCTGTCCAGTGGGCAAGCAGCAGGGGGCGCCACCACCATCCTGTCCGGTGGGTCAACAGAGGGCGCCACCATACTCTTGTCGGCCACAGATGTGGTCGTTTCATGGGCCAATTGCCAATTGCAGCGGCATTCTATTCGCCGTCGCCACCTGACTCTACGCCGCTGGGTGCGGGGACACTTGTACACAGCTGTATGCGAGAAATGACCAAAATATGTAAATGTTACATGTTATTGTTACATACATACTTACAGCCCATACATAAAATGTTGATGGAGGTGTAAAGATGTTTTTTAGAGCGCTTCATAGGCGTAGCAGAGCCATTCCCACTGGCTCGAATGTTAGCTGCTTTCAGTAACATTTTTTTAGGATTTAGAATGCATAAAAAAAAGAAAAACATAAGTGCTTGTCCTACAAAAGAATTGTCAATGATAGGACAAGTTCCCCCCAAAAGTGCAGTTCCCCTTTAAGGCATTAATATTGGCATTGTATCAGAAGTGAAAATGTTAAAAGACTTGAATGTTATAAATGAGTTGAAACGGTTGGTGTTGTAGTCTTTGGATTGATTGAGAAATGTTGAAGAAGTAACATTTTTAATTGAGAAATGGTATTAAAGAATTTCGGGAAAACCGGGAATTTGTCCAGTTCAAAAAACAACTTTGTTTTTTGACCTAATTAAAAGGAAAGTTTGGACGGTTGAACGGTTGAAGTGGGTTGAAAAATGCGGAAGGAGTAGTCGCCAGAAAAAAGGATCAAATAAGGGCTTGAAAAAAAGGGAATTTCTGGAATTTTTTTGATTTTGGGAATATGATCGTTTGAATTTCCAGAATAAGTGGAATAAGTTGAAGGTGAAATGGTGTGAATCGGTTAAAAAATTGTCCATTTAATTTTGAATGAGAAAAAATGTCCCGGAAAAACTGGAAATCTGTATATTTTTGGAATTTGTTTAGGGAAAGCCCGTAATTTCCGAATAGACTGAACAGTTTGAAGTTGAAACGGAAAATTGTGGAAGGTAAAGCACACCAAAATCTGGAGAAGAAGAAGTAGAAGAATAAATGGAAATATTTTGGTGTAGAAAACCATATGTGTGAAGTAAATGGGTTATAATTGTATAGCACTTTTCCACCTTCAAGGTACTCAAAGCACTTTGACACTACTTCCATATTCACCCATTCACACATTGATGGCGGTGGCCGCCATGCAAGACCCTTACCACGACCCATCAGGAGCAAGGGTGAAGTGTCTTGCTCAAGGACACAACGGACGTGACAAGGTTGGAAGAAGGTGGGGATCAAACCAGGAACCCTCAGATTGCCGGCACGGCCACTCTCCCAACGGCGCCACGCCGTCCAAGCAGTACGACTGGCCCAGTAAGAGATTGTCCTCAAATAACCTCGCAGAGAGCAATAAAAGCTCCCGTAGAGTAGATGTAATATGAATAATGACAGGCAGTAATTTGGTGACAGCTCTGAAAGGACGCAGCCCTCATGTGCTCGGTGCTTGTACCAAAGATGATGAATCATAAAGATAATGAAGTGAAGGCAAATTTATTGTATTTTACAACGTTACTATCATTAAGTCCCTGTGGGATGCCATCCGCAGGGTTTGCAAAGGCGCTAAGCTTGGTTGTTATTTCTAATACCCTGGCTATGAAAACAGCTCAATAAGCAATCTGTATAACTCAGCTTGGCCCTGGGCTCCGGTGTGCGCCGCTCAGGGTCTGTTTGGCGATGCGGTGATTGCCTCCTTCGCCGGCACCTCCACACTCGCTGCCTCTGAGGCTGGCAGCTTCGGCGTACACAAAAGTGCATCTTCCGAGTTTCCCCAGACGGTTGACCAATCCGTGCGCTCGTATTCGTCTTAGCTTGAACTGATTTGTTCTCCGTCTAACGCGCCAGTCCTTTCCCTTCAGGATGAGGTGAGGCTCCCTCCATCGTATTACGCCCACTCGCACTTTTCTCCATTCCTCTCTTGCAAAGAACTTCAACCAAATGCAATGTTCAATATTCATGCTTAAAAAAAGTGCATGCAGGACATTTTTGTGGTTAATATTCCACAATATGTGAATTGTACTGCTTGTGGCAGTAGAGAACAAACAAAAGGTTTGGAATGCATCATCAGGTTTCTTATTCTTTTAAACTAGTGTTCACCAACCGTTTTGAGCCCAAGATTCCAGGTCTCAGACAAAAACCAAACCAATTTTTGTTTCATCTGACATCACATAGACGAAGATAAGACCTTCTGGAGGAAACAAAAATTGAGCTGTTTCGCCACAATACTCAGCAATATGTTTGGAGAAGTTAATATATTAATATAGCGCTTTTCTGTAGTGACTCAAAGCGCTTTACATAGTGAAACCCAATAACTGGTTTAATTGTAACTTAGATATTGGGTTTCACTATGTAAAGCGCTTTGAGTCACTAGAGGAAAAAGCACTATATAAATATAATTCACTTCACATCTAAGTTAAATTTGTTTTAAACCAGTGTGGGTGGCACTAGGAGCAGGTGGGTAAAGTGTCTTTTTTTTGTTTCATCTGACATCACATAGACGAAGATAAGACCTTCTGGAGGAAACAAAAATTGAGCTGTTTCGCCACAATACTCAGCAATATGTTTGGAGAAGTTAATATATTAATATAGCGCTTTTCTGTAGTGACTCAAAGCGCTTTACATAGTGAAACCCAATAACTGGTTTAATTGTAACTTAGATATTGGGTTTCACTATGTAAAGCGCTTTGAGTCACTAGAGGAAAAAGCACTATATAAATATAATTCACTTCACATCTAAGTTAAATTTGTTTTAAACCAGTGTGGGTGGCACTAGGAGCAGGTGGGTAAAGTGTCTTGCTGAAGGACACGATAGCAGCGACTAGGATGGCAGAAGCTCTGATCGAACCTGGAACCCTCAAGTTGCTGGCACGGCCGCTCTACCAAGCAAGCTATACTGCCCTATTTGGTATCAATCAATCAATCAACGATTAATTATACAGCCCTAAATCACAAATGTCTCAAAGGACTGTACAAACCATTACGACTACGACATCCTCGGAAGAACCCACATAAGGGCAAGGAAAACGTGTGGGCAACGCCCCCCCCCCACCCCCCTTTAGGGGAACCGAAAGCAATGGATGTCGAGCGGGTCTAACATGATGTATGGTATGAGATGGTAACTTGTCCAGGGTGTATCCCACTTTCCGTTCAAATGCAGCTGAGATAGGCTACAGCACCCCTCCGTGACCCCAAAAAGGACAAGCGGTAGAAAATAAATGGATGGATGTTTGGAGGAGAAAAGGTGAGGCCTTTAAGCCCAGGAACACTATTCCTATTGTCAAACATGGTGGTGGTAGTATTATGCCCTGGGCCTGTTTTGCTGCCAATGGAAATGGTCCTTTACAGAGCGTAAATTGGACAATGAAAAAGGAGGATTACCTCCAAATTCTTCAGGACAATCTAAAATCATCAGCCCGGGAGTTGGGTCTAGGGAGCAGTTGGGTGTTCCAACAGGACAATGACCTCAAACACACATCAAAAGCGGTAAAATAATGGCTAAATCAGGCTAGAATTAAGGTTTTAGCATGGCCTTCCCAAAGTCCTGACTTAAAAGTGTGGACAATGCTGAAGAAACAAGTCCATGTCAGAAAACCAACATATTTAGCTGAACTGCACCAATTTTGTCAAGAGGAGTGGTCAAAAATTCAAGCAAAAGGATGGCTGCCAAAAGCGCCTTATTGCAGTGAAACTTGCCAAGGGACATGTAACCAAATGTTAACATAGCTGTATGTATACTTTTGACCCAGCAGATTTGGTCACATGTTCAGTAGACCCATTATAAATTAATTAATGAACCAAACCTTAGAAACGTTTTTTGTGACCAAAAATTATGTGCTCTAATCACAAAAAAATAAGAGTTGCAGAAATTATTGAAAACTAAAGACAGCCATGACATAATGTTCTTTCAAGTGTTTGCAAACGTTTGACCACGACTGTATTTATTATGGATGCAATAAATAATCAGAACAAATTGATAACCAATTTTAACATTAGAGGTATGAATCAATTATTTGGTGAGCCTCTGGATCGATCTACAGCAGGCCTGGGCAATTATTTTACTAGGGGGGCCAGATTTAGATAAAAAAGTGTGTCTGGGGGCCGGTATGCCTATTTTTGATAATTGAAAGCTCGAAATGTTATGACAGACCGCCTTAAAAAAACAAATGGAATTTGACATTTTTTTTTACTGAATGAGACACCCAGAAAGTACATGAAAATAAATGGATTTACAATATCAACTATGAATGATAAAACACTGAATATTGACAACATATTGTACAATCAAGCGAAAGACATCCAAAATACAACAAACCTAGTGAAATATGAACTCGAATGGTAAAAAAAAAACCCCGCCTCCAATCTGAAAAATCTCATAGTGACCAAAAAAACTAATTTGATGACCATTGTAACTAATTACCGTATTTTTCGAATTATAAGTCACTCCTGAGTATACGTCACACCGGCCGAAAATTCATAATAAAGAAGGAAAAAAACATATATACGTTGCACTGGAGTATAAGTCGCATTTTGGTGGAAATGTACTATATTTGATAAAATCCAACACCAAGAATAGACATTTGAAAGGCAATTCAAAATAAATAAAGAATAATGAACAACAGGCTGAATAAGTGTACGTTTTATGACGCATAAATAACCAACGGAGAAGGTGCCTGGTATGTTAACGTAACATACCAAGAGAGTCATTCAAATAACTATAACATATAGAACATGCTATACGTTTACCAAACAATCTGTCACTCCTAATCGATAAATCCCATGAAATCTTCTTCCTCGATGTTGCTTGTACAAACCCCATTTCCATATGAGTTGGGAAATTGTGTTAAATGTAAATATAAACTGAATACAATGATTTGCAAATCCTTTTCAACCCATATTCAGTTGAATGCACTACAAGATATTTGATGTTCGAACTCATAAACTTAATTTTTTTTGGCAAATAATAATTAACTTACAATTTCATGGCTGCAACACGTGCCAAAGTAGTTGGGAAAGGGCATGTTCACCACTGTGTTACATCATCTTTTCTTTTAACAACGCTCAATAAACGTTTGGGAACTGAGGAAACTAATTGTTGAAGCTTTGAAAGTTGAATTTTTTCCCATTCTTGTTTTATATAGAGCTTCAGTCGTTCAACAGTTCGGGGTCTCCGCTGTCGTATTTTCCTCTTTGTTCCGGAGGACACCACGTCCACAGTTTCCAAATATAATTTGAAATGTGGACTCGTCAGACCACAGAACACCTTTCCACTTTGCATCAGTCCATTTGAGATGAGCTTGGGCCCAGCGAAGCCAGCGGCGTTCCTTGGTGTTGTTGGTAAATCGGTTTTGCTCTGCATAGCTGAGTTTTGACCTACACTTACAGATGTAGCAACCAACTGTAGTTACTGACAGTGGTTTTATGAAGTGTTCCTGAGCCCAAGTGGTGATATCCTTTATACACTGATGTCTGTTTTTGATGCACTACCGCCAGAGGGATCAATGGTCTGTAATATCATCACTTACGTGCAGTGATTTCTCCAGATTCTCTGAACCTTTTGATGATTTTACGGACCATAGATGGTAAAATCCCTAAATTCCTTGCAATAGCTCGTTGAGAAATGTTGTTTTAAAACTGTTCGACAATTTGCTTACAAATTGGTGACCCTCACCCCATCCTTGTTTGTGAATTACTTAGCATTTCATGGAAGCTGCTTTTATGACCAATCATGGCACCCACCTGTTCAAAATTAGCCTGCACACCTGTGTGATGTTTCATATAAGTGTTTGATGAGAATTGCTCAACTTTGTCAGTATGTATTGCCACCTTTCCCAACTTCTTTGTCACGTGTTGCTGGCATTAAATTCTAAAGTTAATGATTATTTAAAAAAAAAAATGTTTATCAGTTTGAACATCAAATATGTTGTCTTTGTAGCGTATTCAAGTGAATATGGCTTGAAAATGATTTGCAAATCATTGTATTCCGTTTATATTTACACCTAACACAATTTCCCAACTTATATGGAATCAGGGTTGGTAAACAACTCTGCCAACTCAAAAGGTGGGCGCCGCTTCCTCTTGTCGTTTTCTGCTGCATATTTCACTACGTCCAGCTTGTAATCTGCAGTACATGAATTCCTTTTCGGTGCCATTTTGGTTCAGTCCTTCTCAGTTTTTATAAATTACCGCCAACGATGAAATGATCCATTTTAATAGCTACGGCAGTTGCATATAGCATATAGCCGTTAGCATTCCATGACCCAAAATGCACTTCTGCCATGACCCTCCCCCGCCGAATTCTTATTGGTTGACGTGTGTGTGACGATTGCTGACATTTTCTTCATCTCTTCCGCGAATGATATAAATAATATTATTTGATATTTTACTGTAATGTGTTAATAATTTCACACATAAGTCGCGCCGGAGTATATGTCGCTCCCCCGGCCAAACTATGAAAAAAACTGCTACTTATAGTCCGAAAAAAAAGGTAGATGACCATTATAACTAGTATATCATGCAGATTCCAAGCATGAAAGTATTAGTATTGTTGAAGACTTCGGGTCATTACAAAACATGAACGCACATCATAATGGCAGCAAGTCTTTCCATCTTAAAGATCTAAAACAATTATTTGGGAATGTGCGGCGGGCCAGATTGAAAAGCTCAACGGGCCGCACGCGGTCCCCGGGCCTTAAATTTGCCCAGGTCTGATATACAGTATATATAGTATGTTGTGGAAGTCACGAATCGGTTTACTGGAGACCTGTTATAAAATATGGCCGTTATAACTTTGCGAGCCTTCTGTGATGACGTACAACGAAAGTAACATTCTCGTTTGGAACTGTCGACATTGACAGAGCACGATGGCAGACAGCACCGAAAGAGTTGATAAATTATGCTGCCCTTATAGGGATGTATACGGAAAACCGGTATCTTTCGGTACTGATCCCTGATTGGGTCGATCCAAGCGGACCGTTAAAATTCTGGAATAACGATACTGCTATCTGTACTTTTTTTATCCATCTGACCATTGTAATTAGGACACGCGGCAAAGCATGGAAAAAGACACGGAGGAACAGCCAGCCTGAGAACAACACTTCCGGGCCAGCCCTGCACGGTGCGCCCTTCTGAGTCCATTTCTGTGTCTTTGACCTATCCAACTAACTCCAAAACACAGAGTCGAACCTTTCCCAAATTTCGTACACGTGTCGGGTAATGTTTTTTTTGCAAATATGATGACTACTTGTGGCCATAAATATGTGTGAAAAAAACATATACTACCACTACAGCCAGTTTTGTGACACGACCACAGATAAAATGTCTTCATTGGTTAATTTAATGACAGCTAATACTTTAGTTGGACTGTGGTGGCATAACACTTCTCTACTTAATGCATAGCCTATTTTTCTCTGTGTGTAATTGTTGCTGCTTGAGCAAACAACAGTAGTTACTTGGTAGTTTTCCCAAAAGTCTTTTGTTTACCGTCTTCTTCGGATCAGAGGGTTATAAGGCGCACTGTCGATTTTTAAGAAAATTAATGTATTTCACGTGCGCCTTTTAGTCTGAAAAATACGCTATATCCTATTTTCTTAGGGGTTTATGGATTCCTATAAATTTTATTTATTGGTTCTACTGTTTGTTCATAATTAATGCAGGAACTGTCTGTTTTGTGTGTCGATTTAAAACAATAAACACATTGTTAATTGATACACAAAAAAACATTTTTTCACCATGCAGTCCATTTGCTGCCAATGGTAATGTTTTAAAATGTATTGTTAGTGAATCGTATCATAGCCCCTATATATATATATATATATATGTATATATATATATATATATATATATATATATATATATATATATATACATACATATATTTACATGTATGTATATATATATATATATTTACATGTATGTATATATATATATATATATATGTATACATATATATATATATATTTACATGTATGTATATATATATATATATATATATATATATATATATATATATATATATATATATATATATATATATATATATATATATATATATATATATATATCCATCTATCCATTTTCTACCGCATTTCCCTTTCAGGGTTGCGGGGGGTGCTAGAGCCTATCTCAGCTGCATTCCTGCGGAAAGCGGGGTACACACTGGACAAGTCACCACCTCATCACAGGGTCAACACAGATAGACAGACAACAATCACACTCCCATTCACAAACTAAGGCCAAATTTGGCGGTGGGAGGAAGCCAGAGTACCCGGAGGGAACCCATGCAGTCACGGGGAGAACATGCAAAATATATACATATATATGCCCATCCATCCATCCATTTTCTACCGCTTATTCCCTTTCGGGGTCGCGGGGGGCGCTGGCGCCTATCTCAGCTACAATCGGGAGGAAGGCAGGGTACACCCTGGACAAGTCGCCACCTCATTGCAGGGCACATATATATGTATAACAGTATATATATATATATATATATATATATATATATATATATATATATATATATATACATATATATATATATATATGTGGTGAGATTTGTCCTCTGCATTTGACCCATCCCCTTGCTCATCCCCTGAAAGGTGAGGGGAGCAGTGAGCAGCAGCGGTGGCCATGCCCAGGAACAATTATTTGGTGATTTAACCCCCAATTCTAACCCTTGAGGCTGAGTGCCAACCATGGAGGTAATGGGTCCCATTTTTATTTTTATCGTCTTTGGTATGGCTCGGCAGGGGTTTGAACTCAAAACCTACCGATCTCAGGGTGGACACTCCAAACACTAGGCCACTGAGTAGTGTGTGTGTGTGTATATATATATATATATATATATATATATATATATATATATATATATATATATATATATATACACACACATAAATGTAATGCATCTTTATTTGATATGACTATAAACAAAATACGGAATAAATGTCCAACTTGCTAAAACACCAAAATTGTGTGGGGGGTGAGTAATTTTAATCACAACTGTATGTATGTATGTATGCTGTGGGATTCTTCTATAACCCCTAATTCCAGCATGAATTTTAATTCTTCCCTAACTACTTTGCGCTTGTGTTCGACGAGTCTATATGGCCGAGATCGCACCATAACACCCGGGCTGGTCTCAATATGATGTCGGATGAGATTCGTGCAGCCGGGCCGAGGGGAGAACACGTCATAGAAGCGCCACTGCAGCTTGGCAACATCCGCCTACTGCGCTAACGTGAGCTGGTTGTCACAGGGAAGTGGAGAGGGAGGGACAGAGCGCAGAGATCTCGCACTCTGTCCCTCCCTCTCCACTCTCCTGTCCCAACTCCTCCTCCTCTCTTACTACTGTTACCATGGACACAAGCTCCGCCTCTCTCCATGCTTTCAGTAAGTTAAATGGTAGATTTGAGTGTCCGAGCGTCGAACCTCGTTATCCATACCCCCCACTTGCCGTGTGACCTCGAAGTAATTTCAAGCTGGATGTTGGGAGTAATACAAGCACTTTTTCTCCCGGTGAACATTTTATTAGCTGGGTCCCTGTTGCGATCCGCTGCTCGGATCGTTCTATGTTGTAGTTTTGATTCTTTTCTGTGTTACATTTTGTAGCGCGACTCCTTAGTTCCTGTTTTTAGTCTGTTTCCATAGCAACATATTATTTTCACCTGCCGTGGTTTCTAGACACACACCTGTTCCACTAATCACCATCCTTTATAAGCCAGCCTTTTCTGTTCACTCATTGTCGGACTCTAATTTGCTCACACACAACAGTTGAAGACTATTTGGTATGTTTATTCTCGCTAGCTTAAATGCTAATGGTTTTGTTTTCCCTTTGTGCCTTTGTGCCAAGTTTTAGTTGTTTCTATTCGTTTTCTCTAGCTCTCACGCTAGCTCCCTTTGTTTGCCTTTTCTGCTTAGCTCCAGTATTTTTGTTCCTAGCTTCTGTCGTAAAATACATCTTGTATCTTACCTTACGCTGTGTTTCATGCCGACGCATCCCTGAAAAAACAAACTCGGCATCGCCATGCTGCCAAATCTTCACAGTCCCCTTGTTATACGTGCGTTGTTGCCGTTCCTGGGCACGGAGCAAATTCTCACGTGATAAGTGCCCCACTCTGGGGAGTTTTGCTTCCATGTCCATAACGTACTGCACTTCATTTTTACTGAAGCTTGGACCCTCCTCTCAACTTTCTTTAACTACGTCCAATACTCAGCGTGGTTTCCTGCCGTATGATAGCTCAAAAGGCGTAGAGCCAGTGGAGGCTTAGGTTACCTCCTGCATCGCAAACATTAAGGGATCCAGCCATTTATCCCAATTTGGTTTGTCCTTGTGCGTAAACTTACGGATCATGGTTTTTACCGTTTTATTTAGCCGCTCCACCAGCCAATTCGTTTGTGGATGGTACTCGCTGGTGCGGATCGGTTTACTTCCCAATAATCCGACAAGTTGCTTTGTCGTGCGTGACATAAAGGATGTGCCCTGGTCAGTCAGAATCTCTTTCAGGATTCCAACTTGGGAGATGACCTGAAACAGCGCTTGCGCCACATTCTTTGCAGAGATGGAGCGCAGGGGCTCTGCTTCGGGGTAGCGCTTTGCGTAATCTACCAGGACTAACAGAAAGCGATACCCCCGTGAGCTCGGGTGAAATATCCAAATTTTCTCGAATAGGACCTCCATGAGCGGCAATGGGCGCAAGGGGGCCTTTGGGGTGGCCGCTGGATTCACCAGCTGGCAGTCCGGGCAGGCCGCACACCAACGGCGCATATCTGCCCGGATGCCCCGCCAATAGAACCGGACCATGACCCGATTGAGTGTTTTATCATACCCTAAATGTCAAGCCATCAGATTAACATGCGCCGCCTGGAAAACTATTTCCCGGTGGTGTTTTGGCACCAACAACTGGGTGATTTCCTCTCCTGTTTGAGTGTCACGGCTCAATGGGTACAATTTATCTCTAATAATGGGTAAGTGAGGGAATACCCGCGTTGTTCCCGGGCGCATCGGCTGACCGTCGATTTAGTCTACCTGGTCCCAGGCCGCACATAAAGTTTCGTCTCGAGACTGCTCGAGGGGAAAATCCTCCGTAGGACGCCAATAGGGGGCCGGGAAGGCTTCCCGCGAAGAACCGCCGGTAACCGCTCAGCAGTGTCAGATGACCCCTTCTCGCCACTGATAACTGCGTGGATAATCCCCTTTCCTACGGTCCATGAACACACCCCTACGCATTGTGTCAGTAAACGACTAAACCCCGGTCAATTTGTGCCCAAAAATACGGGGTGCGAGAGGTGCGTATATACAGCTACCTCAACCCTATGCTTTTGGCCCTTGTACCAAATTTTTACTGGCACCATAGGGTACTCGTGCACATCCCCATGAACACACCTGATTTTTAGCCGTGTTGCATGCCTCCAAGCCCCGGGTCGAACCAGGTTCTGGTGGATCATGGTCTGCCCGCAGCCCGAATCCACCATTGCCTGGTATGTACTCCCTTGTATCGTTACCTTGATACGGTATGTCTCACGGGGAGGGCACTGAAGGGCCAGCCAGCGCGGCCACGCACCCCACCTCCACCTGCTGAGGTCCCTGACGCGCGACCGGGCAGCCCACGCCTCCAGGACGCCTGCCCAAGCGTGTGAGGGACCAACTGCGCGCAAGATGTTCTGGGGACAGCAGTCGGGACCTGCGGAGAAAGAGCAGAAGGGAACGGCGAGGGTCACCGCAGCTGCCAAGTCTCGGGGTCGGTGGTACCGGACCCAGTTAGCCGTCCGCTTCAGGATCGCCTCCAGGAACTGCTCCCGGACGAGCTGGTCCAGTAGCCTGCCTTCGCCTTCTTCCGGCTGCAGCCAGCACGTCGCCAACTCCTGGAGCCGCTGACAGAATGCAGATGGCTGGTCCTCCTTCCCCAGCCGCATGGACCTGAGTTGGCACCGGTAGTCTTCAGCTGTGCAGCCCGTTTGGTCAAGCACCGCCCTCTTTAGGTCCGCAAAGCGCATCCTGGACGCCGCTGGTAAACTGAGCGCCGCTCGCTGTGCCTCCCCCTTCAAGAACCGCACACCCCACTCTTCTTCTGGCCACGCGCATGCTCTCGCCGTGGCCGAAAAAATGTCCATAAGGCATGGGGGTCCTCTTCATCCCGCATGCGGTGAATGGCGACGGCCGTCGGCCCTAGCCGGGCCCCGCCCGTCTGGTCCGCCAACGCCCGCAGGACTGGCACTGTTGGCGGGCCACCTCCATTTGTTGGCGGCTGCTCGCCGCCCCCTTGGCGAGCACACTCACGAGACTTGTCGGGGGGTCGTCTTCCCCTGCCTCCGGTGGTCCTGCCGGGTTGGGTGCCAATTTGTGGACGTCTGCTGCTTCCGGGTTCTCGGGACTACCAAGGTCTGACATGACAGACTTTCCAAGTTTGACACGGTTTATTTTTCCCAATAATGTGCAAAGTCTTTGAGTGCTTTCCAGCAATTGTCTCTCGTTCCTCTCGCGTGTGCTCCAGCCCCCACACCCTGTCCTTCCTGACTGCTGCCTTTTAACACAGCGACAGGTGATTAGATAAACACTCTCAGCTGTGTCATCCACTCACCTGTCGCCAACCTCGAAGCCGGTTCTGCCACACCCCGCTTCGCTGCAAGCGCACAGGCCACGCCCACCACCCCTATATATATATGAAAAAAGTATACATTTATACATTTATATTGTATAAAGTTTTATATAATATAAGATAATATATACATATATATTATCTTATATAATATTTATATTATATAAGGTCTTGCCTTAATTTTTTAAGCGGGAGTTTGCACTCAGTTTTGGATGCCTCTGCAGAAAAATCATTTTTAGGGGGGTACAGCATTTTTTCAAGTGGAAACATTTTTAATACTACAATTTATTTGCTTCAGGCTGAGCAATGACTCTGCTTGTGTCCACCCCTACAGTATGGATGAAGAATTTTTGTCTTACAGAAAAGGGGCAGTTCATCCCAAACTCTAAACAACAAACAACATAGTGTAGTGATTTGTTCTTTTCTTTTTCCAACTTAAGTATATATTCAAATAGAGCAACAACCAGGGTTGTGGCATGCAGATAGCACCATACAGCTTGTCTTCTATGGGAAACAGAATGACTGATGTCAACCTGATCATTAAAGTAAACGTTCAAACTGGGAGGAATAACTACAGCAGCTTGAGAGCACAAGGGCCAGAATAAAGCAGAATTACCTTTCTGCCTACAAGTACCACAAATTCTGGACTTTGTTTCATATGCTTTGTACCCTGTAGCTTATACAGCGGTGTGGTTAATTTATGAATTATTCTTCACTGACTTTCTTTGCTTATGTTTTGGGTTCAGTAATGTTAATCGAACACCAGCAGAGACACTGAAAAGAGGTGTTATTGTTTGCGCTACGGCGCTACCTTTTGGACCAGTTTTCTCACTGCAGGTCTAAAAATGAATACTTACAAAACCGTCTCATGTGCGATTTCTGTAGTACTTAAAATTGCATTATTTTTGTATTGCATCAGTTTCACAAATTTTTCGCTAAAATCACCAAAACATAACCTGGAGTTATTGAGTCTGTTTAGCAGTTTGGAGAGATAGCTTCTAAAGCTAGTGGGTCCATGAATTCCCACATGGCTTCTGTTTTGTTTAATATATATATATATATATATATATATATATATATATATATATATATATATATATATATATATATATATATATATATATATATATATATATATATATAATAAAGTCTGAACCCTAACCAGCACACAGAAGCAGGGTTTGCAGGAACAAAACGGACTTGGTGCCTTTAATGGCAAATACAATTTCTACCAAATCGGGGCTTTCAAAGCAAAAGCACTTTACCCACTCATTTCTAATAGCACATGGGAGCACTCTTAATGTATTCACATGCAGGGCTAGTTGGCCTACAAAGGAGACAGAGAGACGACTATTAGTAAGCTTGTCAAAATATGTCAAATGTTCAACTGAGGCGAACAGTGGCGTTTAGCTTACTGCCCAATGCAGGACTTCCTTCTCTGGGGAGAGCCAGCGACACAATGAGGCAGAGCTCTGAGCTTAAGTAGCAAACTTTTGGATTGCCTGACTCAGAGCAGGTCTGCTCTGAGCAGGTTCTGACAAATCATGCTGATTGAGGAGAACATTTAGGACATACATTCACTCAATGACTTTGCCCAGGCTCCACCTCCTCCTTGAGTGTCCAATAATTTCTACAACTCTGACATCACATGGACAAAGATAAAACCCTCTGGAGGAAAGTTCTGTGGTAAGATGAAACAAAAATTGAGCTGTTCTGCCACAATACCAAGCTATATATTTGGAGGAAAAAAGGTGAGGCCTTTAATCCCAGGAACACCACCCTACCGTCAAGCATGGGCCTGTTTTGCTGCCAATGGAACTGGTGCTTTACAGAGAGTAAATGGGACAATGAAAAAGGAGGATTACCTCCAAATTCTTCAGGACAACCTTCATAAAATCAGTCGGAGTGCCCGGAGGGAACCCAGGCATTCACGGGGCGGACATGCAAACTCCACACAGAAAGATCCCGAGCCCAGCATTGAACCCAGGACTACTCAGGACCTTCGTATTGTGAGGCAGACACACTAACCCCTCTGGCACCTTGAAGCCTATATATGTATGATTATATATATATATATATATATATATATGTAAATATATATATATATATATATATATATATATATATATATATATATATATATATATATATATATATAGGTACTCATTAATGCGAAGGGCTACCAGTTTGATATACACTTAAATAATCTGCCAGAAATAGCCAATTTGCTCAATTTACCTTTGATAAATAAATCTATATTTTAAAAAAAAAAGGGTATTTTTTTCCGTCATTCCGTCGTACATTTTTTTTCCTTTTACGGAAGGTTTTTTGTAGAGAATAAATGATGAAAAAAACACTTGATTGAATGGTTTAAAAGAGGAGAAAACACACAAAAAAAAGAAAATTAAATTTTGAAGCATAGTTTAACTTCAATTTCGGCTGTTTAAAATTCAAAATTCAACGGAAAAAAATGAAGAGAAAAACTAGCTAATTCGAATCTTTTTGAAAAAATTTAAAAAATAATTAATGGAACATCATTAGTAATTTTTCCTGATCAAGATTAATTTCAGAATTATTTTAAATAGGTTAAAATCCACTCTGAAATAAGATTTAAATTTGATTCTACAGATTTTCTAGATTTGCCAGGATATTTTTTTTTACTTTTAATCATAATAAGTTAGAATAAACATTTCACAAATATTCTTCGTCGAAAAAACAGAAGCTAAAATGAATAATTAAATTAAAATGTATTTATTTATTTTTCTTTAATAAAAGAAAATTAATTACTTGAACATTGATTTAAATTGTCAGGAAAGAAGTGGAAGGTATTTAAAAGGTAAAAAGGTATATGTGTTTGAAAATCCTAAAATAATTTTTAAGGTTGTATTTTTTCTCTAAAACTGTCTTTCTGAAAGTTAGAAGAAGCAAAGTAAAAAAATAAATGAATTTATTTAAATAAGCGAAGACCAAGTCTTTAAAATATTTTCTTGGATTTTCAAATTCTATTTGAGTTTTGTCTCTCTTAGAATTAAAAATGTTGAGCAAAGCGAGATCAGCTTGCTAGTAAATAAATACAATTTAAAAAATAGAGGCAGCTCACTGGTATCTGCTGCTATTTGAGCTATTTTTAGAACAGGCCACTCATCTGGTCCTTACGGGCTACCTGGTACCCGTGGGCAACGCTTTGGTGACCCCTGTGTAAAGGATCCAGGTAAGGAGCCACCAGGGGTCTCAGCTGATCCAGTACAAGTCTTTCAAGGACCTTCATGACCTGGGACGTCAGGGCAACAGGTCTGAAGTCGTTCAAGCCCGATGGGATGGGCTTCTTGGGTACCGGCACTATGCAGGATGTTTTCCATAGCACTGGTATCAGTTCTAGCTTTAGACTCAGGTTGAAAATGAAATGCAGGATCTCAGTCAGCTGAGCAGCACAGGTCTTCAGGACCCAGGGCTTGACTCGGTCAGGGCCTGCTGACTCTATCCAGCTGTCGTCTCACATGTCCAGGTCTCAGACACACCAGGCTGGCTTTCTCCGTGGGGGGGGGGGGGGGTTGGTATCAGAGAAGGTGTTTGTGTAGAGATGTTCAGGGGAGGTGTAATGACAGGAGTAGTGGGTGGTGGGCCAGTAAAGGGTGCATAAATCTATTGAAGAACAAATTCAGCTTGTTGGCTCTGTCTACACCCTCATCCAGCAGTTTGGCTTTGTTGTTGAAGCCTGTGATTGCTTTCATGCCTGTACACACATCACGGGTGTTGTTTTGCTGGAGTTTAGCCTCTAGCTTCCTCCTGAAGGCATCTTTCCCTTCTTGCAGCTGGACTTTAAGCTGCCACTCTATCCTCCTCAACTCGTCCCGGTCTCCGCATCTGAAGGCTAGCTTCTTTTTATTTAGCTGCACCTTTAGCTGGCTGGTGATCCAGGGCTTGTTATTTGGGTAGCAATGGACAGTTTATGTTGGAATGATGGAGTCCTCACCGAAATTTATGTAATCTGTGATGCAGTCTGTGATGCTGTCAATACTGTCCTGTGGGGTTTACAGAGTACTTCCCAGTCTGTAGTCTCAAAGCAGTCCTGCAAGGCAATGCATGCCTCCTGGTTCCTCTTCTGCGGGGATTTTGTTGAGATGGGCTGCCTCCTCACAGCAGGAACATGAGGTGTTAAAAGCACCAGATTGTGATCAGATCGTCCTAGCGGGGGCAGGGCAGTGGCTATGTATGCATCTTTTGAATTAGCATACAGTAGGTCCAGTGTTTTATTTTCCTGTGTTGCACAGTGCACACATTGATTGAAAGCGGGTTAAATAGAGTCCAAATAAACATGATTAAAGTCACCCGAAATGAGAATGAGGACATCGGGATGTTTGGTCTGTTGTTGAGCAACAGCGGCATGAACGGTGTCACAAGCAACAGCTTAGTCAGCAGAAGGAGGGACATACACTCCGGTGAAGATAACAGAAGTAAACTCCCTTGGCAAATAATATGGTCAAATTACAACAGCTAGAAGTTCAATGTCCGGCATAAAAACAAACTCCTTAACTGTAATATGTCCAGGATTACACCACCTCTCGTTCACCAAGATGAGAACCCCGCTGCCTTTTTTCGTACCGCTCAGGAGTGTGTTTCTATCCGCCCGTAAAGACGCGCTGTGGTCCGGGAAGTCCTAGTGTAGCCAAGTCTCCGTAAAGCACATGATGCTGCACACGGCGTACTCCTTTTAAGTTCGGACGAGTCCGAACATCTCATCCATTTTGTTCGCCAGAGACCGCACGTTCCCCATGAGGACAGAGGGAATTGCAGGTTTGAATTTCCTTCTCCGCTCCCTCATCTTTGTGCCAGCACGGCGTCCTCTGCGCTTTTTCCGTAGTTCCACGGGAAGGTCCGGCCGCGTTCCCCAAAGTGCTGGTAAGGAGAGCGCAAACAGATACTCGCGTGTTCAAACAAAAGGCCTGCTGCTCCGTTGATCAAAGCCAAACACAAAACGGCCCGAAAAGAAAAACAAAAGTAGCGAAAACACGCAAAAGCGCCCAAGAACCATAGTTAGTGGTTCATGGAAAGGTAAGAGATTTAAAAAAAAAAAAGCAAGAAAAGTTGAGAATAATACCAAAAATTAAGAACGAAATCAAAGGAGCTACTGTGATGTGCTGCCACTCTTTCAGGTGCACGGAAATAATGTGTGAACGGCTTCCTGCCGCCATCGTGTGGGTTGCATGGATCATCAACGGAGGACATCGCCTTGCACAGATTTGACTCTTTATTTTTGCAAATATAGTCACTTGCAGTGTCAGTCGGTCGCTCTTTCAGTGCCTCCTTCTCTACTCGCGCCGGTCTTCCTGTGCTTGTCTTTGTCGCTCCGTGGCTCTCATTGGTTCTTCCTCATCTGCTCGCTCGTCTGGTTGTCTCCTACTACTTCTGCCCCGATTGCTCCTTCTTCTCCCCTTTTAAACTGCAGGAGAAGATGCAGGGATTGAGAGCAGGTGTGTGGTTTACGCACCTGACTTGGATTGCCGCAGCATCGCTCCAAGCGCGCCCCGCCTCTCATCTCCGCCGCACACTCCGCCCCCTGGCCGCCATCATGAGTAGGACCGCCATTTGTCCTACCCTGCTGTCGGCTCGTCGCCTCCGTCTCTCCACGTAATGATCATAATTAAAGATAAAAGTGATTTACTTTCCCTGAATATCTAAAAGTATTCATATTCTCTTCATGTCATATTATCCTCCTTCCAGTGCTGTTGTTTTTAGTACCCAATCAGAATTCAGCTAGCTTATGTTGCCATGCTGTACGAAATCTGCCCGGGGCCTTCAGAATCCACAATGCGGACGTTTGTGCACTGTAAGTGAACAGACACATGCAGTTGACAGATAATTGCGATAGCCAATCAGATCATGAGTTGTTGTCAGTAAGGTCTTCTAGCTGGCCTCACGTTGAACGTGACATTTACACATCCAGTGATTGGATACTCACTTGGGAGTCCCAAGTGAGTATCCAATCACAAGTTGCGAAAACAGGAAGTGGCACAGAAGCCATAGAAAGGGACAGAAAACTCACCAGTCCTCACTTTTCTAACCCACAAAGAAGGAAAGCAAAATGTTAACTACGTGGCAGATATATATTTGCAATGCCATTTTCAATAAGGATACTTAAGAGAATCTAGATCTTGTGAGACGAGGTGGGCCGACACCGAAAGGTAGCTCAGCCGTCCCAACAGTGAAATGGTTTTAACTGACTATGATATGTTTTAATTGCTGAAGCGGGTTTATTAAATGTTAAATGCGACGAAAAATAGATCGTTTTAGTTTGCCTCCTGCAGTGGTCAAACATGTGTTTTCATCTTGAAAACCTAATTGCTACCAACTCAAACATTGGTAGGCATAACATTGCGGTATTCAGGCTCCATCTGCAGGGGTCGGCAACCCAAAACGTTGAAAGAACCACATTGGACCAAAAATACAAAAAATAAATCTGTCCGGAACCGCAAAAATTGAAAAGCCGTATACAAGTCTTATAATGAAGGCAACACATGACGTAAATATATTAGCTATAATAGCCTACTATCAAAATGACAATGTGTCGCAGGCTGAATCAAAACTTCGTTCAAAGAAATGTTGAAATGTAATATTCATTCTACACAATTTTACAACATTAGAAACCATTAGTAAATCAGAGTCTACTCAGGAAGTGAGATAACTCCTGGACATTACTGGCTTTTAATGGCCAAAGGTATAGATGTGTGTCCAATTTAAAGGAACAAGCATGCTGTCTTCTTTTAATAGATTTATTACAATATTATGTAATGTTTGCTGTGGTCTGGAACAACATGGCACACAAATAACTGTCTGAAATGCAGCCAATATTATATACAGTTAAAATGTCATGAAACATTCAAAACTAAATCCAATACATACAGGATAAAAGTATATATATATTAAATGAGCTTAAATATTCCTACAAACGAGGTATAATTTTGCAATATGTACATACAGCTATCCTAAATAGCATGTTAGCATTGATTAGCTTGCAGTCATGCACTGACCAAATATGCCTGATTAGCATTCCAACAAGTCAATAACATCAACAAAGCGCACCTTTGTGCATTGACGCACAGCATAAAACATTTGGTGGACAAAATGAGACAAAGAAGTAGTGGAAGATTTTACATGTAAACAAACTGTTGCAACACAGTCCACATTATGGTGGGTTTAAGAGCTGCTGAAATTAGTAAGACAAAACGACATTCACCAAATCTTGTCATCAGTGAAGCATGCACACAAACATATTAAACAGTTGGCTTTCTAACAATATGGAAGTTTTGTGTCATGTTTGTCCTTTGTGGGGGGCGTGGCCTGCGGCAAAACGGGGTTTGCCAGGACCGGCTTCCAAATCAGCGGCAGCGGGAAGGGAAAGGGTTGTTGTTGTTGATGGCGATTGGTGAGACCCGGGCACGAAAATGAGCGAGAGCGAGAACGAGACAGACGACACTCTGGGAGAAACCATTCATGTGCTCGAGCGAGAAGGAGAAGACTGACAATTAGATGGCTGAAAAGCAAGACCAAAGACTTTTATTGAAAAATAAATCTTTGTATTGAATCATGCACAAGAGGCTTCCACATCCTCAAACAAAAAACATCCATCCATCCATTTATTACCGCTTATTCCCTTTGGGGTCGCGGGGGTCGCTGGTGCCTAACTCAGCTACAATCGGGCGGAAGGCGGGGTACACCCTGGACAAGTCACCAATCCTCCATCTTTTTCCATTTTCAATATTTTTTTAAAAATGCTTCAGGGAGCCACTAGGGCGGCACTAAAGAGCTGCATGACCCCCGATCTAGTGGTACAAAGTGTTGATTAATTAAACACAAAGTTTTATTTTTCTACATTCACACACAGTGGCTATTGTCCATATGATGTAATTTTCTCATGAAACACTAATCTGGCTAATGTGTGTACGCCACTGTATAAAAACATTTTGTTATAAATGTAATAGGAAGGGTATGAGGAACCTGCCGGGCTCAGGGTCAGCTGCGCTAGTAAAAGGCAGAGCATGGTGACGCAACACCTCTCTAAAGACTTCCGTTTTAATCCACAGCTCAGTGGGACGCAAAAATATCTGAGCTTCGATGCACATTCAGCTATCTTTGAATAATAAGTTGTCACTTGCCTTTTAAAGTGTGATGTATTTTATACTAACCTCATCTTGTGTCACTTTTTAGTAAAAAAAATTTGTGGTAGACGAGAGAAGCGGTCGATAAACAAGTGACGCTGGCCAAGGTATTTTCGTCATTTAAATGTTTGCATTCATTAGGTTTTATTTGATTATTTCCGAAATGTATGCTTATAGTTGTTTGTGGGCTTGTTGTACTGTCCTTTTTTTTAATCCCACTATTTAAAGGTGCCATATGTAATAATTTCATATCAACTCATCATTAAATGGCCCTGATATGTCAAAATACATTAATAAATTATGTTATTTTTGAATACCTTTACAGATAACGGTAGTTACGCCAGGATATGCTTATTTCAAAAATCTATTTACAGCCCCGAAATCGTGTTATTTTTTTCATTTGGATGACCCGCTCTACACCGTTTGACCAATTAAAAAGTCTGTGAGTGTTTCACATCCAGGTTGCCCATGTTTGCCAACCCTCCCGGATTTTCCGGGAGGCTCCAAAAATTCAGCGCCTCTCCCAAAAACCTCCCGGGACAAATTTTCTCACGAAAATCTCCGGAAATTCAGGCGGAGCTGGAGGCCACGCCCTCTCCAACTCCATGCAGATCTGCGTGAGGTGTCGAAAGCCTGTTTTCACGTCCGCTTTCCCACAACAGCATGTCTGCCCAATGACATTATAACTGTAGAATGATCGCGGGCGAGTTCTTGGTTTCTTATGTGGGTTTATTGTTAGGCAGTTTCATTAACAACACACAACAACACCAGTCCGTTTTCGTCTCCCGTAAAGCAGTTCGTCTGCCGTAAACAGCAATGTTGTGACACTCTTGAAAAGGACAATACTGCCATCTACTGTACATGCATATGGTTATAAAAACAATTCAACCCTTAACTTAACAACGAGTAAATGAGTGTTATGTGTGTGAAATTCAAGTGCCATCTACTGTACATGCATATGGTTATAAAAACAATTCAACCCTTAACTTAACAACGAGTAAATGAGTGTTATGTGTGTGAAATTCAAGTATTTATTTTGTTTGTATATATATATATATAATAGAATATATATATATATATGTATATATATATATATATATATATATATATATATATATATATATATATATATATATATATATATATATATATATATATACGTATATATATATAGCTAGAATTCACTGAAAGTCAAGTATTTCTTTGTGACGGACTTCCTGCCATCACCGTGTGGGTTGCAAGGACCATGGATGCACGGCACCTCGTAGCAAGGTTGATACTCGTTTATTCTTTCAACAAACTGCGTCGTGTCCCAGTTGGTCGCGCCACTTTCTAGCGCGAACTTTTTGGCTGCTCTTTTTGCCACGCCTTTCGGTGGCCGGGTGCTGCGTCTTCCCCGGGGGCTCATCTTTTTCCGGGTCGCTCTCGTCGCTTGTGTCGTTGTCGTCAGCTGCAGTTCCTCCTCCGTCTTCTGCCCAGGTCGTTCCTCCCTCGCTCTTCTTATGCTGTAGCAGCAGATGGAGAGATTGTGAGCAGGTGTGTGTTGTATGCACCTGACTCGGATTGCTGCTCCCGTGCCGCTCCGCGTGCATCAAGCCTCTCCTCTCTGCCGCATGCCCCGCCTCCTGGCCTCCATCTTGGTCAGGACCGTTTCTCTCAGCCCGCTGTCGGCCCGTCAGCTGCGTCCCTCCACATTCTTATATATATAAATATATATATATATATATATATATATATACAGTATATATATATATATATACAGTTAGATTATATATATATATATATATATATATATATATATGAAATACTTGACTCGGTGAATCTAGCTGTAAATATACTCCTCCCCTCTTAATCACACCCCCAACCACGCATACTCTTCTTAGGGTGTTGCCTTTGGGGAAGTGTTTGTCGATCAGAGTGAGGAACTTGTGGCCAGTATTAGTTGAGTAGTTTTTGCTGTACGGTGGTTTGTACCAGATGATGTTGTTTCGTTTTCTGCTCTTTTTTGGTTGGTTTCGTGGCGTGGGTTCGTAAGTGAGGGTGAAGTTGTATCCGCTTTCATCAAGTGCTTTCTGGTACGGGGAGGTTGCTTGGTCAAATTCAGCTTTGCTAAATGACAGCATCAATAGCCTTTTATTCATCCCGGTAGGTATTCTTTTGGTGGTGGTGGGTGGGTGGTTGCTGTCATGGTGCACATATTGGAGTGTTGTGTTGGGTTTCGTGAATGGTTGGTAGCTGTTATTTCTCAGGTTGAAAGTGACGTCGAGGAATTTGACGGTTTGCTTCTTGGCTTCAATCGTGATCCGTAGGCCGTTTTCTTTGAAGATTTGGCATATGCGCATCTTGGTATTCTTGCTGCTCCTTGGCGAGGCGCGGCACACTGCCAGTCCGTCATCACAATAGATATCAAGGTTCCGGTTGAGGCTAGCGAGCTGGGAGAGGAGGAAACTCCCAACGAGTTCACACGTTTCTGCTCCGTCAAAACTCCCCATAGTAACGTCAAATGTTGAATTGTTCTTTTTTTGCCATGGTGTACTGTTGCGGATGAGTATGGAGTTCTTTGTGTGGATGATGATGTTTTTTTTAGTTTCCTGTGATTGAGTCGTAGTCTGAGGCGAAGTCTAGTGCTTGGGTCAGGAGATAAAGTTGTGCTGTTGTTTGTCTTGGATGTTGTTAAACCATTTGATTACTGGTGCTGTATTTCTCCATTGGTTGAGTGGTTTTTTGTCCTTGATTTTTGTGTTGATTCTGTCCAGGATTATTTTTGCTGTTTTTTCCTATTTCGGATTTAGTTGGGTTCATTAGACGGCATGTTGGGTTATTTGCGAAGTTGGGTTTTTGGTCCTTCAATGTGATGAAGGCTTCCTTGTTGGCTGTGGTGTCCATCCTGTCCTCAATATCCAGTTCAGTTATGATCCGTTTGTTTTCCAGGTAGATGTTCTGTGAAGTGCTGGGTTGCGCTTTTATGTATGATTTGGTGATGCTTTTGTCCAGTAAAGTATTATGTTCTGGTATGTCTATTCAGTAGAAGTTTGCAGTTTTATCAACGGCTATGTTGAGGTTGCTTACTTTCTTGATGCGCTCCGTGTCATTTTTCAGCTTGGTGAGGAATGGGTTGTGGGCTGGCTTGAATTTGACTGATTGTATCATTTTGAGCATGTCGTTCTCAAAATCCTTTAATTCCTTGACTGTGGGTGGGTTCTTGGTAGATTTGAATCCGTAAGTTTCCTTTTGCGTTCCTTTTGTTTCAGGGTGGAGGGAAAAGTGTGCTTTCCACCACATCCTTCTTAGGAAGTGTTCCGTCTTTTCTATGAGTCTTAGCCTGTAGTCATTATGCGCGTGTATTCCCTCTCAACGAGGGGTGCTTACAAACATCAGTCGTTTACCAAGCAAAGGTAACATGCAAGGACATTAACACATCCGACACGCACGTAGGATTAACCAAAGGAGAGTTTAAATCCAGATGGAATAATCACAAGGCTTCTTTTAGAAACCAGAGCCTCCGGAATTCTACAGAACTCAGCAAGCACATTTGGAACCTCAAAGACAATAATGTTGAATATTCAATAACATGGCAAATTCTTGCATCCAGCACACCTTACAACAGCGGTGATAAAAGATGCATTTTATGCTTTAAAGAGAAACTGTTTATTATATATCACCCAGACCTGTCATCCCTCAACAAGAGCAGTGAAATTATATCAGCATGCCGTCATAGACGGAAACACCTCCTAGGTAACACATGAGCCAATCACCACACCCCTACGCCTGCCTGTACCTACCCACTCTGTGCCCTATATATACCATGGAATGTGAATGCTTCCATTAAAATCTCCTGACGATTGAGGGAACCCCTCATGAAACAGTTCTGTAGAGATGAAGTAGTCTTGTGATTCTTCCCACACACACATATATTGCGCTCTACCACGGTATCGACCACTATTCTCTGGATAATCTAATTAAGATATATATATATAAATATATATATATATATATATATATATATATATATATATATATATATATATATATATATATATATATATATATATATACTTTTAGCTAAGAGACAAAGTGATACATTACGAGCTGACATCCTTGCAGCTGATATCACTGGAGGCTAATGGGAAAACTCATCAAATACAGCATTTAAGTCAGCAAAGTGTATGTGTGTGAGTCTGTGTGTGTGTGCGTGTGTGCATGTGTGTGTGTGTGTGTGTGTGTGTGTGTGTGGACTTCAACTTCAAACTGTCATGGAAGATATCTTTCCTTTCCTTTGGGTTTTTTTTGGGTTGTTTGTGGATATCTTTGTTTATTCAAACACCGTTCCATTCAAAGTTCATCACATTGTGTCGGTTGTGCAACAGTGTTTTGTGTGTAACTCAGTACATCCCCAAACCTCACAATCACCACGGTACAGCTTGCTTTTTCACTGTATTACAGCCTCAAAACTCTGGAAGGCAATTAGGGGACGCCGTGGGTGTCAATGAAGCGAGAAAAGTTGCTTGCTGATATTATTGCTAATTAGCCCAAACTCTGCTCCCCTAAGACAGAGAGGGAGACACAAACGTATTAAAGTGGTTTCACTGTCGTTCCATGTGGTATTTTCTAAGTCACGACGACATAATCCTCTTCTCTACGTTCGTTTGAATTAAAAAGTAGGATTTTTTTTTTTTTTTTGGCATCATCACATTGGATGTGAAATAGCTTTATTTAAATAGGTTTTACAAAAATATGACTTGTATTATTCAGAAATTGAAGCGGTTGTGCAGTAAATCTAATTTGAAAATGTACTATCATGTTGATATTAAAAAATATATGGATCCACTATGGACTGGACTCTCACTGTTATGTTGGATCCACTATGGACTGAACTTTCACAATATCATGTTAGACCTGCTCGACATCCATTGCTTTCGGTCTCCCCTGGGGGCGTCGAGGGTATCGGGTTGCCCACATATGCGGTCCTCTCCAAGGTTTCTCATAGTCCCTCTCACCGACGTCCCACTGGGGTGAGCTTTTCCTTGCCCTCATGTGGGATCTGTACCCCGGATGTCGTTGTGGCTTGTGCAGCCCTTTGAGACATTTGTGATTTAGGGCTATATGAATAAACATTGATTGATTGATACAACCATTAAAATGGTAGGAGCAGGATTGAAAAATGTAGCTATTGGTGCCTCAATTTAATGCTTAAAGGGGAACATTATCACCAAACCTATGCAAGCGTCTATATATACCTTGATGTTGCAAAAAAAAGACATTGATTGATTGATACAACCATTAAAATGGTAGGAGCAGGATTGAAAAATGTAGCTATTGGTGCCTCAATTTAATGCTTAAAGGGGAACATTATCACCAAACCTATGCAAGCGTCTATATATACCTTGATGTTGCAAAAAAAAGACCATGTATTTTTTTAACCGATTTCCGAACACTAAACGGGTGAATTTTGGCAAGTTAAACGCCTTTCTGTTTATCGGTCTTTTAGCGATGACGTCAGAACGTGACGTCACCGAGGTAACACACCCGCCATATTCATTTTCACATTACAAACACCGGGTCTCAGCTCTGTCATTTTCCGTTTTTTCGACTATTTTTTTGGAACCTTGGAGACATCATGACTCGTCGGTGTGTTGTCGGAGGGTGTAACAACACTAACAGGGAGGGATTCAAGTTGCACCACTGGCAAGAAATCTGCCGCCAGACCCCCATTGAATGTACCAAAGTTTCTTCACATTTGACCGGCGATGCTAAGACAGACATGGCACAGAGATGTATGGATAACCTGCAGATGCATTTGCAACGATTAAGTCAACTAAATCACAAAGGTGAGTTTTGTTGATGTTGTTGACTTATGTGCTAATCAGACATATTTGGTCACGGCATGACTGCCAGCTAATCGATGCTAACATGCTACGCTAATCGATGCTAACATGCTACGCTAATCGATGCTAACATGCTATTTACACTAGCTGTATGTACATTTGAAAGTAGATACCCACATTTAATGCGAACCAAACACTTACCAATCGACGGATTTAAGTTGCTCCAGTGTCAAAAGATGCAAAAGTCCTGATCGTTTGGTCTGCACATTTTACCGGCGATGCTAATAAGGCAGTCATGCTATTGGCCACTTCATTAGGTACACCCACGCTATGGCCGAATAGCGTCAATAGCTATTCGCTCAATAGCTTCAATTTCTTCTTCAATTTCGTTTTCGCTATCTGCCTCCATACTCTGACCATCTGTTTCAATGCATGCGTAATCTGTTGAATCGCTTAAGCCGCTGAAATCCGAGTCTGAATCCGAGGTAATGTCACTATATCTTGCTGTGGTGACCGCCATGTTGTTTGTATTGGCAGCCCTGTATGACGTCACAGGGAAATGGATAGTGGTTTTGAAGATAGCGAAAATAAGGCACTTTAAAGCTTTATTTAGGGATATTCTGGGACCGGTAAAATTTTGAAAAAAACTTCAAAAAATACAACAAGCCACTGGGAACTGATTTTTATTGTTTTTAACCCTTTTGAAATTGTGATAATGTTCCCCTTTAAGTAACAGAAGTCACTTATCCTTAAAGGCCTACTGAAACCCACTACTACCGACCACGCAGTCTGATAGTTTATATATCAATGATGAAATAGTAACATTGCAACACATGCCAATACGGCCGGGTTAGTTTACTAAATTGCAATTTTAAATTTCGCGCCAAAAAATCCTGCTGAAAACGTCTCGGTATGAAGGCGCCTGCGCGTGACGTCACGGATTGCAGCGGACATTTTGTGCCAGCATCTGTAGTAAGTCATCTGTTTTCATCACAAAATTCCACAGTATTCTGGACATCTGTGTTGCTGAATCTTTTGCAATTTGTTCAATTATCAAAGGAGACATCAAAGAAGAAAGCTGTAGGAGGGAAGCGGTGTATTGCGGCCGGCTTTAGCAACACAAACATCATTGTTTACATTCCCGAAAGATGACAGTCAAGCTTTACTATGGAACAGAGATGTCAAGCGAACACGGTTGGTTTGGACCACACACACAACGTACAGTGTATTATGCAGCGATACACATTTCAGCAAAATATTCAAAGATTAATAATTAACTATTTATAGTACCTTTCAATATATTTCACACTATTGATACAGTTAGCATCAATTTTAACATCGACAGTGCATTGAGCTTTAGTATTAGCTTGATCAAGTATAAAGCCTTGTCGACTAAAAAGACACATATCACCAAAATATACCCTTTCAAACATGTTTAAAGACTATAAACATACACTCAGGGGTAAAACGATTTACATAGAGACACTTGTACCTGAGCATAAAGAAACGAGGACACAACTTTGTTCTGCTCCCGTCTGTGTCCCCAAGTATAGCTGGCATTAAAACAACATTAGCTCCGTATAATACCAATAACTGTGATTTACTGTTGACAATAACAATAAACATTTTTTTAAGATTCCAAATATAAAATGACATAATAATACAACTCAAGAGCTTACCCTGCTACTTACAATCACTGTATTCTACTAGTAACTACATTTACATCATGTCGCATTATCACTACAAAAATGTGTTGTGGCTTTTATTTCTTATTTTTGTATGTATTACTTGATTATTGGCGGTATCCTGATACAACTTTTTCACATCTGATACGATCATACTTGCCAACCTTGAGACCTCCGAATTCGGGAGATGGGGGTTATGGGGGGGGGGGGGGGGGGGCTGAGGTGGGCAGGATTTGGTGGTAGCCAGGGTGTATATTGTAGCGTTCCGGAAGAGTTAGTGCTGCAAGGGGTTCTGTTGGTTCTGTTATGTTTATGTTGTGTTACAGTATGGATGTTCTCCCGAAATGCGTTCTTCATTCTGGTTTGGTGTGGGTTCACAGTGTGGCGCATATTTGTAACATTGTTAAAGTTGTTTATACGGGCACCCTCAGTATGACCTGTATGGCTGTTGACCAAGTATGCATGCATTCACTCGTGTGTGTGTGTGTAAAAGGCGTATATATTATGAGACTGACCCAGCACGCTGTTTGTATGGAGCAGTGATTCTCAAATGGAATAACGCGTACCCCTGGGGGTACTTGAAGGTATGCCAAGGGGTACGTGAGATTTTTTTTAAATATTCTAAAATATCAACAATTCAAAAATCATTTTTTATTTATTGAATAATACTTCAACAAAATGTGAATGTAAGTTCATAAACTTTGAAAAAAAATACAACAATGCATTATTCAGTGTTGACAGCTAGATTTTTTTGTGGACACGTTCCATCAATATTGATGTTATAGAATTCTTTTTTTGTGAAGAAATGTTTAGAATTAAGTTGATGAATCCAGATGGATCTCTATTACAATCCCCAAAGAGGGCACTTTAAGTTGATGATTACTTCTATGTGTAGAAATCTTTATCTATAATTGAATCACTTGCTTATTTTTCAAAAAGTTTTTAGTTATTTTTATATCTTTTTTTCCATATAGTTCAAGAAAGACCACTAGAAATGAGCAATATTTCAAGAAAGACCACTACAAATGAGCAATATTTTGAACTGTAATACAATTTAATGAAACAGAAACTGGTGATAGAGGGCTATATTTTAGTTCTTTATCTCTTTTTTCAACCAAAAATGCTTTGCTCTGATTAGGGGGTACTTGAATTAAGGTTGAGAACCACTGGTGTAGAGGACAGGTTGTAGAAGACGCTAAAGGCAGTGCCTTTAAGGCACGCCCCCGATATTGTTGTCCAGGCGGAAATCGGGAGAAATTCGGGAGAATGGTTGGTGAGATTTTGGGGAGGGGCCCTGAAATTCGTGAGTCTCCCGGGAAAATTGGGAGGGTTGGCAAGTATGGATACGATACCAATATTGTATCTCAGAGTATTAGTCGACACAGATATCAGCACAAATCACTTATTTTGTAGTGTGGAATGACAGAAAATGTTTGATCAAGTAAACTTAGCCAAACAGATGACAACGGTAGGTATGGACAACACTAACCTATTTATTATTAACAGTCTAGAATGGACTTATGCAGTTTTTAAATTGAAGTGGAGTGGTAATTGTTTTCTGGCGACACCTAGTGGTATTAGGTTAAGTCAGTTGAATGAAGAGCACCCCGCTGGTTACTGGATACTTTCTAATATGCTTCTTCCTTAGAGACCTGGTCTGTATAAGTGATATGCAACCATTCTTTTTTGGGAATTGTTTATATTGACAAATGTGCAGTTTTAGACTGCAATGTTGTTTAATTAAGGACACTTATTTTGTATGTCTAGCTTGTGTGCTTAGCTGTTGTAACACTGCTAGCTCTAAGTAGCCTATAGCCTACGATGTTTACTTTTGTAAAATTACTTCACTAAAATACAAGGAAAGACAACTGTGTGTGCTTTTTGGAGGACATTTAGCTGTTAGCTGGCTATCCAGCTTTAGACATCTAAACATGCTGCAGGACTGCCTCTATCGAAGATTTGAAATGCAAGCACATACAATTCTATACTAGATTTTTTTGCTAATTTTACTTCTATTGTACGTATATCAATATCGAGTCGGGACACTCCTACAGTACAGTACGTCTTGTGCTCTATCATTATGTCTACTACATATGTAACCGGTGGTCTTTTCCTCTGCGTTGTGTGTTGTTTATGAATGACGACCGACACCATGGGTTTCTCCACTGCACTTTACTGATAACACAGAATACAATCGTCATTAAAAACTTTGTGCCATCGTCGAGCCCCTACACAAATATAATAATGAACAAGAAATGAATTAAAGTTCTTAACAAGACAAAATATTTTCTGTCGTCGCATGGACGCCTACCTCTCCTGTTATCGTAGACAAAAAGGGAAGTTGGAGGGCGTGTCCAACGTATGTAAAAAGACAGGTGTCACAGTAATTATTGCAGTAGGAGGGACAACGAGACAATGGTTCCACAATGACAAAACATCAAACAATATTTAGGTATTTACATGTAACTTACTTATTTTGTGTAATTATAACAATAATAAAACGATAGAACATACATTATTTACAATACATAATTGACCCTGTTACACATATACAAAACCAAAAAATCAGTGAAGTTGGAACATTGTGTAATTCGTAAATACAAACAGAATACAATGATTTGTAAACAAAACAAAAGTACCGAAAAGTATCTGTTACGACTTGGAGATAATGAGAGGACCCAGATGCAGAGAGGAAGTTTCCAAAAATGACAGCTTTTATTTTGAAATAGCTTTTTAACCTCCGGTGAAAAAGCATCTCACAAAAATGTATACAACGTACGGAAAATAAATCCGAGGATAAACACTTCACTCAAAAAATCACTCCAAAAATAACGAGGGATACTACGTTAAGAAAAAAATAACAAAAATAGGGGAAAAAAACTGTAATAATATATACAAATACAATATCTATGAATAAACAAAAAATCACTCAATGAGGAAATAAAACGAAATTTGGAATAACAAAAACTCACCAATTAGGTCGATGAAGGAAAACAAAGGACGCTCGAAGGAGGAAAAAGTATACTCAAAAGTTCCGCAAAAAATAACTGCTATGATCAAAAAATAAGGAGAATAAGAAAAACAGGAGCAAGGCAAGGAGGGAATCAAGGACATGGACTTGGACATGAACATGGACGCTAGAAGGCACGATAGACGAGACGATCTGGCAAAGGACAAACGGAGAAGTGAGCTTAAATAGGACGTGGGAGTGATGGGGAACAGGTGGAAACAATCAGGAATCAAGGATGACGTCAGACTGATGACACAAGAGGAAGGACCTGTGATCTGTAACAAGAGGGTAGCTTTTCAAAATAAAACACATATATCACAAGACAGAAAACAAACAAGACTTCCCTCACCGCGGTGTGACAGTATCAATATAATTTTAGTACTGGTACGGGTTCCAAAATATTGGAGTCGGGACATCACTGGTATCCTATATCTCTACTTTATTTATTTGAGAATTGTACTTATTGAATAATCATGTGGAGAGACGCAGCCGACGGGCCGGCAGCGGGCGGACAGAGGCGTTCTGGACCAGAAGGAAGGCCAGTAGGCTGGGCATGCGGCGGCGAGGAGAGGCGTGACGCACGCGGAGCGGCACAAGAACGGCAATCGGAGTCAGGTGCGTAAGACACACACCGGCTCACAATCTGCGCATCTGCTCCTAGATTATAAGAGAGGCGAAGGCGGCACGATGGGGAGAGAGGAAAAGGAGAAGGAACCACCAGAGACGACCGACCACAAGCACAACGAGGACAACGAGCGAGACACAGACGAGGATGAGGCCCCGCAGCAGACGCACCCAGCGGGCAGCGAAAGGTGCGCGACGGCAACCAGGGAGAGCCAGCAAGCCAGAAAGTGACGCGATCGAATGGCAAGGAAATGACATTATTGAAATAATAAAGTGTCAAACCTGTTATGAGGCGTCCTGCATCCAGTGTCATGGCAACCAACACGATGACGGCGGCAGGAAGTCCGTCAGAAATCAATTGACAAACGTTTGGTCATGTTTATTTCAAATACTGTTGCATTAAACCCAAAAGCTAAGAAATATTTTTTGCATTTTGTTTGTACCCAGAATGTGATCTTACAGCCGATATACGTACGCTAAAGTACCAATGATTGTTACACACAATTTGTCCTCTGCATTTGATCCATCCCCTTGTTTACCCCCTGAGAGGAGCAGTAGGCAGCAGCTGTGGCCACGCCTGGGAATCATTTTTGGTGATTTAAACCCCAATTCCAACCCTTGATGCTGAGTGTCAAGCAGAGAAGTAATGGCTCCCATTTTTATAGTCTTTGGTATGACTCGCCCGGGGTTTGAACTCACAACCTACCGATTTCAGGGCGGAGACTCTAACCACTAGGCCTACAGTTTCAGTGATTATGGTGCACCCGTTACACGCCAAGCAGGTGCCAGCTGCCAATATTGTTACTGGGTTCTAGGAAGGAAAGTAGATGTAGTAGATGTAGGGAAAGGCTTTTACTTTGAAAGTCTGATTAAACCTGATGAACTGAGATTGACACGCTGCAGTTCTGGTTGGCTGACTGGGATGAAGGAGGCCAATAAAGGATGGCGGCCAAAGATGTATGCAGACTCACATCCATGTTGTGAAAAGTACAAAGCAGTGAAACAATGTTCTGTATAATACATCATCATTTAAAAAAAAAACTGTATATAGATAAGATATAATATATATTCTGCACTGCACCATTAACGCATCGCTTTTCTCTCTGACACGGGTAAATGCATACACCTCAGTGTGTCGGTGCATGTGCATGTGTGTGTGTTGGTGATTGCCACAACAGCAACAATCAACAAGGGGGCGATCCATCAGCCGTCAGCCCTGCCGTGAAGTTTTAATTAATTACGCGCAGGGAGACAAGGTCAACATTGCACAGCACGCCGGACTGCTGGCCTTGCTTCTCTTCAGGGGATCAATAGGGCTTTACGCACACCCGGAGACTTCTACACAGAGTTATTAAGGAAGTGGGACCCTGCCTATTGTGTCTACAGAGTCCTTGTGAGTGCGAACAAGCGGAAAGGAAGTCTAAATGAGTGCGCATGAAAGAAAGACAAGAAAAAGTGGGCAACAACCCCTCGTGTACTAGAAATAATTAGCAGTACCAAGGATTTTGTTCTTAATTTCTTCCAAAAGTTTCAACAAACAACTAAACCTACAAAAACAGAGCATTTTTTTCTATAGTATCCTTACACTTCTGAGTATAATTTTAGTTTTTCCTAGGTGTGCTGTGTTTAAGTTGAATGTTCCATTCTTGCAAAGTGTTTATACTGGAACTATTAAATGCATTACACACCAGCTGTTTGATGGCAACGTGCATCTTAGTTGTACCCAATGTTCCGTCTAATTTTTCATGTGTGTGAGCAAACGCAAAAACTCCTTGATCATTCAGTGGAGCACACGTGAGCAACATCAGACGTGCACACTGTGGCCACACCTGCAGCACACCTGTCCCAAACTTGACTAAATAAGAAGTTACATTTCTTATTATGGGCTTCATGGTGGCAGAGGGGTTAGCGCGTCTGCCTCACAATACGAAGGTTCTGCAGTCCTGGGTTCAATCCCAGGCTCGGGATCTTTCTGTGTGGAGTTTGCATGTTCTCCCCGTGACTGCGTGGGTTCCCTCCGGGTACTCCGGCTTCCTCCCATTTGCAAAGACATGCACCTGGGGATAGGTTGATTGCCAACACTAAATTGGCCCTAGTGTGTGAATGTTGTCTGTGTTGGCCCTGTAATGAGGTGGCGACTTGTCCAGGGTGTACGCCGCCTTCCGACCGATTGTAGCTGAGATAGGCGCCAGCGCCCCCCACGACCCCAAAAGGGAATAAGCGGTAGAAATGGATGGATGGATGGATTTCTTATTATTATAATCAAATGACAGCAGTCACTTCCATGTGATAATTTTCTAATATAAGTGTTTTGGCCCACTCACAGTGACAAGAACAACAAATATTGTTTTTCATGAGCTGTATACTAGTATTGTTGGTCTTGGTTGGGTCCTGCTTTGGAAATCATTTGTACACCTTTCAGATATCGCATTTAGTTCTCATTAAAACATTCACATGTTGCACAATAAGATGTACGCACTGGATCATGTGTACATTCCTGTAACTTTCTATTTGTAAAATATATATATTTTTATTAGTATGTCTTTAAAGGCCTACTGAAACCCACTACTTCCGACCACGCAGTCTGATAGTTTATATATCAATGATGAAATATTAACATTGCAACACATTACGGCCGGTTTAGTTTACTAAATTTCAATTTTAAATTTCCCGCGGACTTATTGTTGAAAATGTCGCGGAATGATGACGCATGCGCGTGATGTCACAGACTGTAAGGAAATATTAGCACTCGCGTCTAAAAGCCGTCTGCTTTAACCGCATAATTACACAGTGTTTTGGACATCTGTGTTGCTGAATCTTTCGCAATTTGTTCAATTAATAATGGAGAAGTCAAAGTAGAAAGATGGAGTTGGGAAGCTTTAGCCTTTAGCCACACAAACACACGGCGATTCCTTGTTTAAAATTCCCGGAGGTGAAACTTTACTGTGGATCAGAGCGGTCATGCGAACATGGATCCCGACCAAATGTCAACCAGCAGTTTTCGGTGAGAAAATTGTGGTAAAAAGTCGCCTCTTACCGGAGATCAGCTGAGCTTGCGCCGTCCATACAGCTGCCTTCGACTTCCCTCAGACACTGACCTCAAGACACCCGTGGACACACCCCTCCGACTATCAGGTAATATTAAACTCACTAAAACATTAGCAACACAATAAAAAGATAAGGAATTTCCCAGAATTATCCAGGTAAATGTGTCTAAAAACATCTGAATCCGTCCCAATGCAATCGCCTTTTTTTTTTTCTTAGACCTTCGCTATAAATATCCTCAAACACAAATCTTTCATCCTCGCTCAAATTAATGGGGAAATTGTCATTTTCTCGGTCCGAATAGCTCTTACTGCTGGTGGCTCCCATTAAAAATAATGTGAATATGTGAGGATCCCTGCAACTCGTGACGTCATCGTCTGCGACTTCCGGTAAAGGCAGGGCTTTTCTAAGTTGCGAACTTTATCGTCGATTTTCTCGACTAAATCCTTTAGGCAAAAATATGGCAATATTGCGAAATGATCAAGTATGACAAATAGAATGGACCTGCTATTCCTGTTTAAATAAGAAAATCTCATTTCAGTAGGCCTTTAATATATTAACAGCATTTCATGATTAATATTTATAAATTAAGATTCTTAATAAATGACAGTAAAATGAGTAAACATTTAATTGGTAAATCATAGTGTAACGACCTGGAATTACACATAATGTGCGGTTTTGGAAATATCTGACTTTTTGTGTGGCTGTAAACGCATCACTGGCCCAGTGCCATGTGCATCTGTTGTTTTTTTGTTTTTTTTAAGATGGCGCTGCTGTAGTGGCTGCTGTTGGCAGGAGCGCTGGGCTCTTGTGTCATCCTTTTGTGTTTCCCTCTTGTTTTCATGTGTTGTTGTATATTTATATATTTTTATTTGGTTTTTTTGCCTTTTGGTTTGGGACCTTTTGGGACTGTGTTACAAGGGGTGGCACCTTCGTGAAATTATTAACATGTTACCGTAACATATCGAATAATATTATTTAACTCATTTACGTAAGAGACTAGACGTAAAAGATTTAATAGGATTTATCGATTAGGAGTGACAGATTGTTTGGTAAACGTATGGCATGTTCTATATGTTATAGTTATTTGAATGACTCTTACCATAATATGTTACGTTAACATACCAGGCACCTTCTCAGTTGGTTATTTATGTGTCATATAACGTACACTTATTCAGCCTGTTGTTCACTATTCTTTATTTATTTTGAATTGCCTTTCAAATGTCTATTCTTGGTGTTGGATCAAATAAATTTCCCCCAAAAATGCCACTTGTACTCCAGCGCGACGTATATATGTTTTTTTCTTTTTTATTATGCATTTCTGGCAGGTCCGACTTATAGTCCGGAGCGACCTATAGTTGTCATGATCCGCTAATTGGATCATGTCATGTTCTGGTTTGGTCTGTTTTCTGTTTTGTTATCACGTCCCAATTAGTATTTGACATCCTTAGTTCCTGGTGGCACTTCCTGTTTTGTTTCCGTTGTCATAGTAACGTGTTGTGTCACCTGACTTCTGTCTGTCTTGCACACCTGCCCCCTAATTTTCTGTCACTATTTAAGACTGCCCTTGTTTGTCATTCGGTCTCGCAGTCTCAACTTGTTTCGAAGCAACAGGTGACGTCGGTATCCCTCATTGTGGTAAAAGACTTTGTGTATTTCTTAGCTTCCACGCTATTCCTTTGTTTGTGTTCCTAGTTCACATGCTAGCACTTTTTGTTCTTTCTAGCTCACATGTTAGTTCTGTTGGTTTGTCTGAAGTGTCTTTGAGCAAGTATTTCTGTTCTTAGTTGGTTTTTATAGTTATTAATAAAACATAATTTCTACCTTCACCCTGTGTCCATTCTCTGACTGCATCCACGAGAGAACGCAACCACACCATGATGACAGACAAATGTCACAATAGTCCGAAAAATACGGTAGTTCTTATTAACAAATTTGGAGGCATTGAAATAGCCATGTAAGATCACTAATGCTAATGAGTAGCATTTATATGGCATATCCCAATGTAAATTAGCATCGAGCTAGAGCATTTGTTTTGATGCATTCTTCAATCTTATAATGTTATAGAGAGGGTGTTTAGCATAATATGTAAGTTATATTTAATATACTTTAATTTAAAGTGTTTTGGAGGAAAGCCTCTTAGAAGGCCGTTGAACGGTGACAACCTCTTATATGTCTGCTAAGATAGCAAGAAGACAATAAACACTGGTTGTATCGGAGAATTATACCTGTAAAGCCTTACGATGAGGTGGCGACTTGTCCAGGGTACACCCCGCCTTCCGCCCGAAAGCAGCTGAGATAGGCTCCAGCGACCCCAAAAAAGGGACAAGCGGTAGAAAATGGATGGATGGATATACCTGTAAATTATAGGTTTTCTGCTGATAATGCACCGATAACAATTGCAGATCAAGATACGGCTAAAATAAATATTAACTTTTGCCCATTTAACGGTGTTACAAATGTATTTTACACATATTAACAATCGTTTTTTACATTTACTTAGGTAAATATCACTACATTCTAACATTTCCTTATGAAATATAGAGCAATAAACCTAGTATGAGTGTGCTTATTGGTTATCTATTAGGGGTGTAACGAATAATTTTAACGATTCGATTCAGTATTTGTTGTTGCCAATACATTTCACGCACAATCTAATTTTTTAAATGCGAAACGGTTCAATGAGTTCAAATCAATCCAGTAACTTTTTAGCAAAAAAAAAAAAAAGTGTGACTGTGAAAAAAATATATACTGGATACTGGACACTCCTGTTAATTATTGTTAAGGAATTTGTTACATACGGTGGGAGAAGACGCACTGAGGCAGGGGGCGTCCTTTAGCCTGAGGCGTATCTATTAACATACTACAATGACGTGTGTAATAAATCCAAACGTGTATGGTGTGACTGTGTGGTGCGTCTAGCTGGTGAGTTTTACCCTACAATGTTGAAGGTGCGTGTTGTGAGAGGTGCGGAAGTCCAGAAGGGGCAAGGCAGGCCTCGGAGGTCCGTGGGCAAGCATAAGGTCAGGGGCAGGAGTCAGGCGTCAGAGTCCGTGTCCAGGCGAGAGGTTGGAGATCCAGGGAGGCAGCAAGAAGACAAGGGGAAACCCGGGGAGACGAGACACAGATCACGAATCCAGGGAACGAAGAGGAACTGCAGGGTGATGACACAGGACAAGACACACGGAGCACAGCGGAGGGGAAACACTGAGAACCAGGATGCACATAGGCGAGGAGAGCTAGAGACGTGTAGGGCTTAAGGTACGAAGACAAGTAGCTATGTTCTGGCATTGGAACGCAGGACACGCTGGCTTATGAAGGACGTGGAGATCTCTTCAGCGGCAGGTGTGTTGGTTACTGATTGTGTGGAGGCGCGGCCGCAGCAGGAGAGTGCACAGCAAAGGAGCGCACAACAGGCTGTGTGGTGGCAGGAGCTTGAGTGGAAACAGAATTAGATTTGAATGAATTATGGATACAAAGAGTAAACAATTAATGGTCAATGCACTTTAGGTTGAATGACCAGGAGGAAACACTTTCCGCTCACATTTTAAACATTCTAGATATTTTCAGTACATTAACCAACATTTTAACAGTAGATTTACCTGCTAAAATAAGTTCCCTGACCCGCACATCTCTTCTCCGCCCTCGAGTTACCGATGACAGACAGTGTTGCAGGTGTGCGTAAACATGTATGCCCCTTCATTCCTGTTGATGGTGTTGGTGCCTTGTTTATTAATTTCCATAGCCTCATATATCCATCTCCTCTATTTATTTATTTCACACACACACACACGCACACACACACACACACACACACACACACACACACACACACACACACACACACACACACACACACACACACACACACACACAATACGCGCGCGCGTTCTTGTAAAATGCCTACCTCTTTAGAACCACCCTTTCTAGCTATATAAAGGTTTGTATTTACAACATTAATATCATATACATACAATGCAAATATAAAAAAGCCTGTTGTGAAAAATGAGTTGGAATTTCACAAGAAAAAAGTGACAATTTTACAAGAAAAACTTAGAATTTTGGCTGTAAGAGTCGTAATTTTACTCAACACAAGTCACAAGAAAAACTCAACATTTGTGCAATATTATGATAAAAGTTGGAATTTTACTCAACAGTCACAATTTTACAAGGAAAGCTTAACATTTTGGCAATTTTTAGAAAAGAGTCGCTATTTTACTTTACAAAAGTCACAATTTTAGAGGAAAAACTTATAATCTTTGCAATTTTATAATAGGAATAAGAATTTTGCTTGACAAAATTATGACAAAAGTCATAATTTTACTCAAAACATTTCACTATTTTACAAGAAAAACAAAAACATTGGCAATATTGTCATAAAAGTCAGAATTGTATACGACAATTGTCACCATTTTGCATTAAAAAGTAATAATTTTCCATAAAAAATTTATAATTTTATGAGAAAATATTGCAATATTACAGAAACAGAAATATGAGAAATTGTTCCCAATTTTTTTAAGAAAAACGCCGACAAACTGTGATAAAAAGACTGCTAAGAGTCGTAATTTTACTCAACAAAACTCAAAATTTTACAAGAAAAACTCAACATTTGTGCGATATTATGATAAAAGTTGTAATTTTTGACAAACTGTGAAAAAAAGACTGCTTTTAGTCATGTTTTTGTTGTAACATTTTTGGTTTGTAATTGGTTTTTAATCTTTATCATTTACTTAGTTATATGCATATTCTATTTATTTATGTCGCTATATAATTATTTTATAAATTTGTATTCATTTTGTTTATTTTTATTAATTTTGGTCAAAGGGGGGGCATTTCAATTTCTTACACACACTTGGTATTTCAGATGTTGCCGAGAGGGGGAGCACTTTTAAAAGCGACACACAATCAATTTGAAAAATCCCTCCTTTTTGTGACCACCCTCATTTTGATAAATTTCACTACCATGGGTGCGAATGAGACATTCTTCTATTAGATGCAATGGTTTTCCGTGTTGGGACCATGATTTATGTCCTAACTATCACGGCCCGGGCGTATGCCAATACCCACTCCTCAAGGAGCCCCGCGGAGCGCACCTCGGGACACGCCCGCAGCCGCTCTTCTCTTAAACGGGTCAAGCATTTAGCACACCTGCCGGAGTACCCGGAGGGAACCCACGCAGTCACTGAGAGAACATGCAAACCCCGCACAGAAAGATCCAGAGCCCGGGATTGAACCCATTACTATTCAGGACCTTAATGTTGAGAGGCAGACGCACTAACCCCTATCACACCGTGCTACCCACAAAAAAATATATATATATATGTATACATATATTTCATAAATGAAAAAACAAACGTAAAATAAAAAAACTTTCAGACACAAGTAAATTGTATTTGCATTTTCTCCTCCTAGTGTTATGGGCATTTTTATGATTATCATATATTTTGCATCTTAAAGACGCAAAATGGATTGCACACCTTCTTCTGATCACTTAACACACGTAATCCACCTTGCACACGTTTAGTACATCAGCTTTGTGTGTGCTATCAAGTTTGCACGTGTTTTACCACACACAAACTTTTAGCAAATCAAGCCATATATGTTATGTTATATATCACAATAACTTTTTGATATCACCGGTAGTACGGATCATGTTTTTGTATTTTCTGTTAGTTTTGGACTCTTTTAGTTCCTATTTGTGACACCTTAGTTTGGTTTGAATGCCATGGCTGTTTATTGTTTTCAGCTGCCTCTGGTGTACGGGAGACTCACCTGTCTCTAATCAGAGGCAATATTTAAGCCTGCCTTTGCCAGTCAATCGGTCTGGCGTCATTGTTTGCTTCATGCCTTGTCTGTGTAACTCTTGATTATTTCATGCCACAGTTTTGTGAGGTTCCATGTCCAAAGGCAAGCGATAGACACGCCTGCCCTTGTTTTATAAGTTGGATGATTTATCAAAATGAAATCATGTTCCTACCTGCAAGTACTGTTCTGAGTCGTCCGTTTGCATCCCAGGAGAACAAACCACGCAGTACGCTGCAACCTTGCCGCAACAAATATGTTCTACTTTGAAGCAGAGTGGAACGCATAAGGAGTCTCTCTCTCTATTCTCTTTGTTCTGTTTAAGGACACAACAAAATGAGTATATAAACTGTACATACACACTGTATAATTTCAGTTTTGATAGTGAGAAGAGGTGCCAGGAACGAGATGTTTCAGTTTCATTGGACAACACCCAAACAACTCCTCAAGGTAGAGTTAGCAAGGAGGACAAAAAGCATGATAGCAAAGACTTTGGAGTGCGCGATCTTCTCTCCAGCACTGCATTTGCTACTGTTTGTTCTTACTCCACTTGTAAAATAAATGGTTATTTATAAGTTAATTTGTAGTGTCCCCGCCTTCTTCAGGGAATCCTTTTGAACAAAAGAACTGTTGAAAAGCTAAATCACGTGTCGCCGCTTATTGAATAATTACAAATCAGGCTAATCCATTGGTTCGCTGTTGCTAAGAAAGAAAATATCACATGGGGAAAAAACAAAAATACAGAACAACATGCCAGTTTTTGGATGATGAGTATACTCTGTCCTGGCAGCTGATTGGCTCAGCATTGACATCGAGCCTCCTCTATGCTTCATCTCCATGCACTGCAGCTCTGCTTATGTGTTTATACTGCATTTTTTTGGTTTGCATTTATTTTAATCCCTATGTTATCATCCATACATTAAGTGCCTTCTAAAGCGTCTGGCACAGATCTCAAGCCCCAGAGAAGCTGCTTACTATCGTAGAATATTGGTATGCTAAAAGCAGGTAGCTTAGCTATGATCTACTATCTTTTAGCTTCCATCACAAGATCAACTGATGTTTGGTTCCTACATAAAGAAGGAGGAAAACAATATCAGGAAATCAACAACAGTCAGTAAGCGTCCATGCACTACCTTAGTCCGATTTATTGGATAGTTCGACTCTAAATAATCATCCTACAACCCATGGAAACACCATAATCCGATTGTGTTCGGTTTTTTTAAAAGTCGGACTTGGAAACCAGATCTCTCGAGGGGGGATGTGCGCCCTAAGGCACCCTTGTGTCACGCATGTGTCCGTCTCCACACGCGGTAATTAACCCGGAAGTGTCATTATCTGTGGTCTGGATCATGTTTTTTGTTATTTTCTGTTTAAGACTCCTTCGGTTCCTGTTTTTTGTGCATCCTTGTTTGTTTTAGTTACCATGGTTACTTATTATGTCCACCTGCCTCTGATTAGTGTTCGCCCGCTCACCTGCTGCACGAGCATTAATCAGAGGCATTATTTAAACCTGCCTTGCCATCCAGTCAGGGCTGGAGTATTGTTGGCTGTATACTGTGGACTGCCGGTTTTTTAAGGCTGCGAGCTATTCCCTGCGTCCTGACTCCTGTCCCTGTTTGCTGTTTCCTGGATTCTGGTTCTTGTTTTCCTTGCTTTTTTTTTTTTAACACTAAAACAATGTTTTCATTTACCAAGCCTGTCATTTCTGCTTCTTGGGGTTCGTCACCACAACTTCGTGACAGGAAGCAGATACTATTCAATAAAATGAAGAGTAAACTGTTTATTTGCTTCACAAATTAAAAGAACAGAACATGTTTGTGGAGGGGCGTGGTCGACGAATCCCCTACGGGCGGGGCATGTGCAGGAGCCGGCTGTGAAGCGATGACAGGTGAGGAGATTTCTCAGCTGGAACGAGTCATCTAATCACCTGTCTCTTTATCAGGAGGGCCGGAGGCAGTGAGAGGGGGTCGAAAAGACCAGGCGAGACCCGGAGAGTCCCGACAGAAAGACTGGCGAGCGCAGGCTGCAAAGCATCTCGGGGGTCTGAATTGTTGTACATGAAAAAAAGGAAAAAGAAAATAAAAGTGTCAAGCCAGAGTGGTGATTCCGAGTGGTCCTGAAGAGCATGGGCAGGAAGAACGTCACAAGTGGCGCCCAACAGAATGAACCTGACATGTCCACCACGAACCCCCTGGAAGCGCTTGGCCAAGTCCTGGCAGAAGTGGCGGCGGCATCACAGCAGCAGACGCTGGTGCTACAGGCACTGATGGACAGGGCAGAGGGGGCATCAAACCCGAGAGGAGGTACCATACAGCGCATGGTAGAGACCGAGGACCTCCACGCATACCTCGATGTCTTTGAGGCCACCGCCACGGCGTGCGGATGGCCGGAGGCGGAGTGGGGCACCAGGCTGCTGCCGCTCCTGGCGGGGGAGGCGCAGCGGGTGGCGCTGACTCTCCCAGCGGCCGCCTGCATGGAGTTTACGAACTTGCGCCAAGCCATCTTGGATCAAATGGGAAGCAGCCCAGAGGACCACTGACGCCGATTCCGGGCCTTGACGCTGGGCCCCGAGGACAGGCCCTTCACCCTAGCGCAACAACTGCGGGATGCAGCGACCAGATGGCTCCAGCCCCAGGCAGCGGAAAGTCAGATGTTTGAACTGGCGGTGCTGGAGCAGTTCCTCGCGGCGATACCGGCCCGAACCGCTGCCTGGGTGAAATACCACAGGCCCAGCGATCTGATGACAGCGGTGAACCTCGCAGAGGACCACCTGGCGGTCCAGAAGGAGGCGGCCGCAAGACCCACACCGGCCCCACGGAGAAGGCCCATGGTACCGGAGGCCGCGAAAACCCCGGAGCCCCGTCCCCGACCGGCGTGGAACGCGCCGACCCACGAGCAGGTTCCAGCGTCGGACACTCTCACAAAAATAAAAAAGAGACACCCACGCACACACACGCCAGCAGTATTACAAGGGGGCAGGGGGAAATATAATCGTGCCTCTGCTTCTTGTTTTCAGGGTACCGGCGTTGCTGATGGCGGGCTTCCCTCGCAGACGGCACTGCGAACACCAGGGCAGGTGTGTTGGAGGTACGGACAGCCCGGTCAAACGCGGCGGGAGTGCTCCGCAATGGAGGTGGGCCAGGTGATCCGGGTTGCCGGGCCTCCAACACCCTTCCCCGATCCAGGGGAGACGTACTGCGTCCCGGTAAGGGTTCAAGGGAGTACACACGGGGCTATGGTGGATTTGGGCTGTAAACAGTGCATGATCTACCAGAACCTGGTTCGACCCTGGGTGTTGAGGCACGCGACACAAGGGAGGGTAATGTGTATATATGGGGATGTGCACACGTATCCTGTGGTGCCTGTCGAAATCTGGTATCGGGGCCAAAAACATACAGTATCTGGGGTGCCACGTGAGGGCGAAACAAGTGCGACCGCAGGTTGACAAAACGGCGGCGATCGCAGCATGCCCGCCCCCCAAGACGAAAAAGGATGTGAGGCGGTTTTTGGGCATGGCCGGGTACTACCGCCGCTTCATTCCCCGATTTGCAGACTTGACCAGCCCACTGACCGACCTCACCCAAAAGGGTGCGTCAGAACTGGTCCAGTGGACGGAGCAGTGCCAGCAGGTGTTCAAACAGGTAAAATCTGCACTCTGCAAGGAGTCGGTACTGTGCATGCCTAACTTCTCCATCCCTTTCTGTCTGCAGGCGGATGCGTCGGAGCGGGGGCTGGGGCGGTGTTGTCGCAGCAGGTGGGGGGCGTCGACCGCCCCATCCTATACATCAGCCGGAAGCTCTCGGACCGGGAGGCGAAATACAGTACGGTGGAGAGAGAGTGCCTCGCGGTCCGATGGGCGGTCGGGGCCCTCCGGTATTACCTGTTGGGGCGCACCTTCAGCCTCTGCTCGGACCACAAGCCGCTCCAATGGCTCCACCGCATGAAGGATGCCAACGCGCGGATCACCCGGTGGTACCTCGCGTTGCAACCCTACAACTTCCGGGTGGTCCACCGGCCGGGCACGCAGATGGCCGTGGCCGACTTCCTCTCTCGCCCCTCTACGGGGGTGGGGGAGAGTCGTCGCGGCCGGACGGTTGCCCGGCCTTAAACTGGCGGTGGAGGCATGTGGAGGGGCGTGGTCGACACGTCCCCTGCGGGCGGGGCATGTGCAGGAGCCGGCTGTGAAGCGATGACAGGTGAGGAGATTTCTCAGCTGGAACGAGTCATCTAATCACCTGTCTCTTTATCAGGAGGGCCGGAGGCAGTGAGAGGGGGTCGAAAAGACCAGGCAAGACCTGGAGAGTCCCGACAGAAAGACTGGCGAGCGCAGGCTGCAAAGCATCTCGGGGGTCTGAATTGTTGTATGTGAAAAAAAAGGAAAAAGAAAATAAAACAGTGTCAAGCCAGAATGGTGATTCCGAGTGGTCCTGAAGAGCACGGGCAGGAACAACGTCACAATGTTCAAGTCCATGGATGATAGAAAAAAATGAAACACAGATTTGTTTAACAAGGTAAGAAAATGTATAATGCTGTCTAAATTCAGACTCCCGAACTAAATACAAAAGAAATGAAAGAAAATGAGGCATGTATTATAAACTATAAAGAGAATAATAAAGCTTACAAAAACCTCTTCAAGCAGCATTTGTGCAGTCCAAACTGAGTAAGAATAACTCTGTATTCCACATTACTGGCAAGTTTGTCCAGAAAAATAGCAACTGAGTTCGTCTGGAACAGTATCAGTCGAGGCACGAACAGTCTTTTCCTTGAGATTTAAAACTCCTTCCATCGCAAAAAGCCACTGCCTTACCAGGGCTCAGAAAATCTGCAGAGACTCCTCCCTCCCCTACCAAGGACTGTTTTCACTGCTGAACTCTAGAGAGAGGTTCCGCAGCCTCCGTAGCAGAACCTCCAGGTTCTGTAACAGCTTTTTCCCTCAGGCCATAAGACTCTTGAACGCATCATAATAATCCCCTCAATTCCCCCCAAAAATGGATTAACTCGCTGGAAAATAAAGACAATACAACACATCCATAAACGTGGGTGCATATGCAAAAGTACAATATATTTATCTGTACAGTAAGCTATGTATTTATATCTGCACCTTATTGATTTTTGATCCTGTACTACCATGAGCTAATGCAACCAAATGTTGTTCTTATCTGTACTGTAAAGTTCAAATACAAACCCCGTTTCCATATGAGTTGGGAAATTGTGTTAAGTTAACGTTGATTAAAGTACCAATGGTTGTCACACACACACTAGGTGTGGTGAAATTTGTCCTCTGCATTTGACCCATCCCCTTGATCACCCCTTGGGAAGTGAGGGGAGCAGTGGGCAGCAGTGGTGCCGCACCCGGGAATCGTTTATGGTGATTCAACCCCCAATTCCAACCCTTGATGCTGAGTGCAAAGCAGGGAGGCAATGGGTCCCAACCTACCGATCTCAGGGCGGACACTCTAACCACTAGTCCACTGAGTAAACGGAATACAATGATTTGCAAATCATTTTCAACACATATTCAGTTGAATATGCTACAAAGACAACATATTTGATGTTCAAAATGATTAATTAATTTTTTTTTGCAAATAATCATTAACTTTAGAATGTGATGCCAGCAACATGTGACAAAGAAGTTGGGAAAGGTGGCAATAAATACTGATAAAGTTGAGAAATGCTCATCAAACACTTATTTGGAACATCCCACAGGTGTGCAGGCTAATTGGGAACAGGTGGGTGTCATGATTGGGTTTAAAAACAGCTTCCCAAAAAATGCTAAGTAATTCACAAACAAGGATGGGGCGAGGGTCACCAATTTGTAAGCAAATTTGTCGAAGAGTTTTAGAACAACATTTCTCAACGAGCTATTGCAAAGAATTTAGGGCTTTTACCATCTACGGTCCATAAAATCATCAAAAGGTTCCGAGAATCTGGAGAAATCACTGCACGTAAGCAATGATATTATGGACCTTTGACCCCTCAGGCGGTACTGCATCAAAAACCGACATCAGTGTGTAAAGGATATCACCACATGGGCTCAGCAACACTTAATAAAACCACTGTCAGTAACTACAATTGGTCGCTACATCTGTAAGTGCAAGTTAAAACTCTGCTATGCAAAGCAAAACCCATTTATCAACAACACCAAGGAACGCCCCAGGCTTCTTTGGGCCCGAGATCATCAAAGATGGACTGATGCAAAGTGGAAAAGTGTTCTGTGGTCTGACGAGTCCACATTTCAAATTATATTTGGAAACTGTGGACGTGGTGTCCTCCGGAACAAAGAGGAAAATAACCATCCGGATTGTTATAGGCGCAAAGTTCAAAAGCCAGCATCTGTGATGGTATGGGGGTGTATTAGTGCCCAAGACATGGGTAACTTACACATATGTGAAGGCACCATTAATGCTGAATGGTCCATACAGGTTTTGGAGCAACATATGTTGTCATCCAAGCAGCGTTATCTTTGACGCCTCTGCTTATTTCAGCAAGACAATGCCAAGCCACGTGTCACAACAGCGTGGTTTCCTAATAAAGAGTGCGGGTACTTTCCTGGCCCGCCTGCAGTCCAGACCTGTCTCCCACCGAAAATGTGTGGCACATTATGAAGCGCAAAATACGACAGCAGAGACCCCAGACAGTTGAACGACTAAAGCGCTACGCTTCAACAATAGTTTCCTCAGGTCCCAAACGTTTATTGAGTGTTGTTAAAAGAAAAGGTGATGTAACACAGTGGTGAACATGCCCTTTCCCAACTACTTTGGCACATGTTGCAGCCATGTAACTCTAAGTTAATTATTATTTGCAAAAAAAAAAAGTTTATGAGTTTAACATCAAATATCTTGTCTTTGTAGTGCATTCAATTGAATATGGGTTGAAAAGGATTTGCAAATCATTGTATTCTGTTTATATTTACATCTAACACAATTTCCCAACTCATATGGAAATGGGGTTTGTATGAATGACGATAAAAATTAAGCCTAAGTCTAAGTCTAAGTGTAAGTCTAATCAACCCACAGAGCCTTTGCTGCCTTATGAATGAACTCAGAGACATTCAAAAGTTTTGTTTTCATGAATGTCGGTCTAAAAACTCCTTCAAGAAAACTCTCTGCCTACGGTCTTCCTTACTCCGGACCTGCATCCGTCCCGTTAAATTCTTGGTAGTAGCGTCATGTTTGTCACGCAATTCCAGATCATTTCTTGATGCTGTTTGCTATTAAATATCAGCATAGCCATTACAGACCTACTATTCATAATCTGTGTCAATATTTCACAAAACACGGCTGTCAACTTGTTAGAAGCCACAAACGCCTAGTGTGACGTCGTGGGTTAACCGGAAAATAAATAAATGTATCTGAGCTAAAAGGAAGTGAGCGCCCCCCGGTGTATGGGAGGCACAGGACATATGACCAATAATCATATTAGAGTTCACGCACAGGTGTGAAAATACAAAAATATATAGATATATATATTTGAGAATTCAGAGTAAATTAATGCATGGAAACGTAGTGAGTGTGTTCCATTACACGCATACATTTATCAAATCAGGCCATGTATGTCATGTTATATATCACAATAACTATTTGATATCACTGGCCATTTGTTCAGTGGTAAAATAGCTTTTGCCACACATCAGACTATTGGCTGATCAAATTACGCAGCATTGTTTTATTTATTTTTATTTTGTTCTGTTCAGGAAATATTGTCATGATCCGTGGTACGAATCATGTTTTTGTATTTTCTGTTAGTTCTGAACTCCTTGAGTTCCTGTTTGTGACACCTGAGTTTGGTTTGGTTGCCATGGCTGCTTATTGTTTTCACCTGCTTCTGGTGTTCCGGACGCTCACCTGTCTCTAATCAGAGGCATTATTTAAGCCTACCTTTGCCAGTCAATCGGCCTGGCGTCATTGTTTGCTTCATGCCTTGTCTGTGTAAGTCTTGATTATTTCATGCCACAGTTTTGTGAGGTTCCCTGTCCATCGTTTTGTGCTTCCTGCGCTAAGTTATTGCCTTAGCTTCTGTGTGGGAGAGGTATACTTGCCTTTGTTTTTTAAGTTGGATGATTTATCAAGATTAAATCATGTTCCTACCTGCAAGTCCTGTTCTGTGTCATCCGTTTGCATCCCGGGAAAACAACTTCGCCAACGACTCCATAACGTTGGTCCTCGCTTATAAGAAGCTAATAGTGACTTTATCTTGAACTTGACTCTTGCGACAAAAGACGAAATGCTGAATAATTTTGTTATGCTCAATGCTTAACAGACGGTGTACAAAAACCGGGGTGACTTTTTGTTGTAAACTGAATCATACCAAAAGCGGGTGGTACCAACGCCAAGTTCCCATTGTATCTCAATTCTGCCCAAAATTATCGGTGACACGACATTTTTTAATAAGACAGTATCTAGCATTTTCATGTGTGTTGCTAGGTTCTGTGTAATCGTAATAACTGTCGACAGGGCCTGCTTCAGCCAGCCTGTGAAAGGTTCATTAAGAAGCCCTCTCACAAGGATCAGAACCTTTTATTTTACTTTATTATGAAGTGCATGAGAAGGCAACCAATTGCGACGCCGTGCCACAGAGTGCATGGCAAACACCAAGCCAGAAGGGAGGGCGAGATGGAATAAGAGCGGAGGATTGCTTCACGGGGGCGATGCATTATTCATTGTAATAAAGCACACTGCTCATTGATTTAATGGAAATACGATTCTTATGTTTGGATCTTGCAAGACAAAGACTGTATTTCTCTCCATATGTCACTGTCTCATTGGATAATAGACCGTAAATGTCAACCCACTGAAAGCCATGCATAAAAAACTAATGTAAATTTGGACAAGGTGCATTTCTTGGGCTATGTCCGGACAAACATGGACACTAATTAAAAAAATGATCCGGTGTTGAAACCATCTTCATACAGACGGTGTGTTTTCTAAACAATCACTGACCACATAAAAACACATTCACTGACTCTCATGTACATTTGTAAGATTTTGTGGTCATGTTCTGTTTTGTTTTGTATTCATTGGGAACTCTTGTTTGTTTTTTCACCATGCCAACCCATCAGTTTTCACCTGTTATGTGAAACACCTGATTTGTCTGGACTCACGTACCTGTCATCACTGCACCTATTGAAGCCTGTAGTTGCCAGGCAGTCAGCCTTGCGACATCACCCTCTACCACCTTCTACTCATCTTCGACACACCCTTGTTATCCATGCCGATGATCCATGTTCCTTTTTTGTCCCAAGTACGTTTTCCTTTATTCATGCCATAGTGCAAGTTTTGTTTTATGACCAAAGTTTTGCCTTAGTGCAAGTTTTTGTTTTCATAGCCAAGTTTTGAACCTCCTCTGAGAGGCCTTTTGTTTGTTCATGTTTATAGTAAAATTTAAATATGTCATTACCTTCATGTCGTGTCCGGTCCAATCGCTTTGCACCACGGGAAAACAAACCACACCATAGTCCCCGCTCTGACAAAATGTTTGTCTAATCAGAAGCCAGAAAAAGCAGCTGACTTGGTAACATCACTGTATGATCCTTTTTTTTTTGTTATCATTCCATATTAAATGAAAATAATCAATACAACATTAGAATACGTCATGATTGAGGAGGAGCAGAACTCATACCTTGCCCCTATTTACACATATATAACATTTGCTGTTCAACTAAGAAGACTCGGGTAGGCCATATTTCTATTTCATAATATACAACAAAAATAAACAAAAAAGTAAATAAAGACATCTGTTTACTCAGTCGTATAATTTTATCGTCATTATTTTTAGTTTTTTAAACACAGAAGAAGATTTACATTGTTTCTATTAACTGCTGTGTGTTCTCTTCTGAACAAAACACAGTTGCATCCTGTTTAAGTCTTTAGTAACTTTACAAATGTAGTATATATAAAAATTGAACAATTGTGGTCCCAGTAATGATCCCTGTGATACGCCACAAGATGTGCTTAGTGTTGTGGACATATGTGGACAACTCCACATATTGCTTTCTGTTGGTCAAGTAGCTTCTGACCCAGTTTAAGACTACCCCTCTGATGCCATACCTTTCCAATTTTTCAATGAAATAATTGTGAATAATCGTGTCAAATGCTTTAGTTAGAACAAAAAACACTACAGCTGCACACTGTGCAGACACACCAATCAGGTTCAAGCACTCCAAAAAGGTATGCTCTCCGGGCTCAGGTGGCCCTCATTCAGGCCTGTGGCCAAATGGACGTCATTGCCATTCAAGGAAGAATTCAACATGCACGGTGGTTCTTCTATTGTTGTTTTGCTAATGAGGATAACACCTGTGGTGATGTCAGCCCCGTGAAGACATAATCCCGAATACTTTCCCTGCTAGATTTTTATTTTCTATTAATCGTCAGTTTTTCCACCCATGTTTTTTCATTAAAAAAATTTGTTTTTGTGTGTATTTTTTATGTTAATTGATTGCACACTACTGTTGTAGCATGGACAACTCCTGTTGACATTTTGACTGCTTTAAAAAAATATATGGTTTTCGTCATCCTGTATTTGGTTAATTTTCTGTGTTGTAAATTTGCACTTTCTCTGTGGACTTCACTTACATTACTCAAATCACTGAGAATTAGAATTGCTAAAAGTGTTTTAGGTTCAGCACATCAGTGTGTAACTAGGTCAGACAGCATTTAGTCATAATAAACTTGTGTTTTCATATGGTAACAAAATATAATTTTTATAAAGTAGCGTATGGTTTTTATAAGTATTTTATTTGGCAAAAGATCTGAGGTGTTCTGCTAATTGTGTGTATGGTTATGCTAATTGTGTGTGGTGTTTTGAAATACCTGGCCCTCTATTCAAAATTGTGCTAAAGCAATTGATAACAACTGTAATGGTTCTGAGATCTCTTCAATAACCTACTTAATCGTTTCCATTTCAATTCCATTACAATCAATTGAGGTATTGGATTTACATTTATTCACAATTTCAACTATTTCCTCTTGTGTCACGTTCATAAGGAACATTTAGTTGGGATTTATATCTATGGTATTATTTAAGTCCTCAATTGACACTGGGTCTGAAATCCTTTCCTCCAGTTTTGGTCCAAAACTTCCCTCATATTGTTATTATTTACCTTTCCGTCTGAGAAGTATCAAGGATTATCCCTCTTAGTACCAATTTTAATAATACTATTAAGGATGGCCCATGTTGCTTTAATGTGGTTTTTGTTCCTGTCTAATGTGATATAAGATTTATATAAATCAGTGGTTCTCAAATGGGGGTACGCATACCCCTGGGGGTACTTGAAGGTATATCAATGGGTATGTGAGATTTTTTTTAAATATTCTAAAAAGAAAAAAGCAACAATTCAAAAATCATTTTTAAATATATGCATTGAAAAATACTTCAACAAAATATGAATGTAACTTCACAAACTTTGAAAAAAATACAACAATGCAATATTCAGTGTTGACAGCTAAATTTTTTGTGGACATGTTCCATAAATCCATCCATCCATTTTCCTTATTCCCTTTGGGGTCGCGGGGGGCGCTGGCGCCTATCTCAGCTACAATCGGGCGGAAGGCGGGGTACACCCTGGACAAGTCGCCAACTCATCGCAGGGCCAACACAGATAGACAGACAACATTCAAACTCACATTCACACACGAGGGCCAATTTAGTGTTGCCAATCAACCTATCCCCAGGTGCATGTCTTTGGAAGTGGGAGGAAGCCGGAGTACCCGGTGGGAACCCACGGATTCACGGGGAGGACATGCAAACTCCACACAGAAAAATCCCGAGCCCGGGATTGAACCCTGACTACTCAGGACCTTCGTATTGTGAGGAAGACACACTAATCCCAGGGGTAGGGAACCTATGGCTCGGGAGCCAGATGTGGCTCTTTTGATGACTGCATCTGGCTCTCGGACAAATCTGAGCTGGCATTGCTTAACACGATAAATAATGAATAATTCCTCTTGTAATCACAGTGTTAAAAATAATGTTCAAAATATAAAACATTCTCATGCATTTTTAAGCCATCCATCCGTTTCTACCGCACCTGTTCAAGAAGTTGCGTTAATGGTAAGAAGTTATTTATTTATTATTGGTTAGTGTGGGGCTTGCCCTTCTGGGGGTTCTTCAGACCACCAAGCACCGACATGAGAGCCTATTTCAGGGTTACTATATTGTTATATTTTTCAATAAGTCCCTCAGTTGCTTTCCAGCAATTGTATTTTTCTCTTTCGTTTTCGCTTGCTCTCTGGCCCCAGCCCCAACCGCGTCTCTCCTCCTGGCTGCTGCTTATAACAGAGTGACAGGTGATTAGATAACAAGGCCCAGGTTGGCCGTCTACGCACCTGTTGCTGATTCAGAGGCCGGTCCTGGCACACCCCAGTTCACTGCAGGCCCACAGGCCACGCCCCCTCCACAGTTAGCTTTGGAATAACAATTTTATTACAAAGAATAAGAGACCTATTATATTCTAGAAATGTTGGTCTTACTTAAAAATGCATGCGTTTAGGTGTGTTCAGTGTTAAAAAAAATATTATATGGCTCTTACGGAAATACATTTTAAAATATTTGGCTTTTTGGCTCTCTTAGCCAAAAAGGTTCCCGACCCCTGCACTAACCCCTCTGCCACCGTGAAGCCCTGTTCCATAAATATTGATGTTAAAGATTTTTTTTTTTTAAGAAACGTTTAGAATGAAGTGGATAAATCCAAATTGATCTCTATTACAATCCCCAAAGAGGGCATTTTAAGTTGATGATTACTTCTATGTGTAGAAATCTTTAATTTTAATTGAATCACTTGTTTATTTTTCAACAAGTTTTTAGTTATTTTTATATAATTTTTTCTAAATAGTTCAAGAAAGACCACTACAAATGAGCAATATTTTGCACTGTTATACAATTTAATAAATCAGAAACTGATGACATAGTGCCGTAGTTTACTTCTATATCTCTTTTTTTTTTCAACCAAAAATGTTTTGCTGTGATTAGGGGGTACTTGAATTAAAAAAAAATGTCCACAGGGGGTAGATCACTGAAAAAAGGTTGAGAACCGCTGCCATAAGTCATATGTCTAACAGAATAGGGAGATGTATAGTGCTCTAAAATTAGTTTTAAGTACAGTGGAACATGTAAGTAAATACATTTAAAAATAGACAAAACACACTGAAAGTGACACCTTGATTCAGGATTAGGCCAAGTAACAACCTCATACATGACACAATGGTGAGTTCTGAATGGACATATTTTGGACAAATCTGCCTAAAGAATTGTATAACATGTTGAGAGGTTCGAGGATAGAGTCAGTAGTATTTGGGCAAACATCGCCGAGTAATCTCATATGGGAAGTGATTTAAGGAAAATTACACTTGTGAGCACTAGAACTGGATGTAGTATGGACAAATGAGGCCAATTAATTTTATTTTGTGCTTATCTTAATCCTTTTGAATGTGCAAATGTGTGAAAGCCAAACCAGGGACAAGGGTTGCAAATTGCCTGTGGCTAGAAGCCTTATGTACTTTGACATCGGTTAAATATGGGTAGCAATGTTTTCATTGTCCTGGGAATGACGCTCAAGTGCACCCAGCAGTGGAGGCTCCACTATGGGGTCTTGGGGCAATAGGAGGTAAACCCCTTTACTACTGTTACCCCAGGTGGCCCTCGGTGAAGGCCTAGTGCCTGACTACCCCCTAGATATGGTGAAGACCTCAACGGCGGAGCAGGCGGAAGACGGTAGATGTAAGAACTACCACAACAGCTGCGATGGCGGAAAAAGCCACCCCCACATCCATGTGGGCCCAGTTATGGGGAAATAAGGACCCAAGACCTCTACGGTGGAACAGGCGGAGGATGCTTGCTAACCCTATCGAGCGTCACATTGACTAGGATGGCGGATGAAGGCTGCAGCAGAAAAGGTTCCCCAGTCGTCTTGGACTCCATGCCACTGAACCCTGACCAGGATCTGTCAAGGATCGTGTGGTGACTGTCTGTGCACCAGTCTCTTTTTACGTTAATCAAAGTCACGCACAGGCATCCTCCATAAAGGGATACACCTCCACCAGGAGGATCGTCATACTCGCTTCGAGTGACCGCCGATGATGATTGCACTGTCCCTGTCAAACAAAATAAATAAAAAAGTCACAATTGAGGAATGATCCAGAAATTACCCAGAAATTAAAAACAATGGATTGATCTGTAAAGAAAACCCAGACATCCATCCATTTTCTTACAAATATAATCAATATGCATTTTAAAGGTAAGCACAGTGTCGATCCAAACACCAAGGTATAAAGATACATAAGCTCGCTTTAGTGAAGTTCCATCACTATATCACTATAATGTTTCAAGTAATTTTTTTTTTTTTATTATAAAGAATGATAAATACATTTTAATTTAATTCTTCATTTTAGCTTCTGTTTATTGACGAATAATATTTATGAAACATTTATTCAAATTTATGATTAAAATTCAAAAACATTATTCTGGCACATCTAGAACATCTGTAGAATCAAATTTCAAATTATTTTAAATTTATTTAAAAATGTTTGTTCTGGAAAATCTAGAAGAAACAATGATTTGTCTTTGTTAGAAATATAGCTTGGTCCAATTTGTTATATATTCTAACAAAGTGCAGATTGGATTTTAACCTATTTAAAACATGTCATCAAAAATATATATTTATTGTGAGAAATCATTAAGATGATCAGTGTTTCCACAAAGATAAATATCAATAATTATTAATAATAACATAGAGTTAAAGGTAAATTGAGCAAATTGGCAATTTCTGGCAATTTATTTAAGTGTGCATCAAACTGGTTGCCCTTTGCATTAATCAGTACCCAAGAAGTAGCTCTTGGTTTCAAAAAGGTTGGTGACCCCTGGTCCACTCCGTTACTCAGTGGCCTGAGTAGTGAACTGCCGATGTTATCGGCCAATAAATGCTTTAATATTTAATATCGGAAATTATCCGTATCGGTTTCAGAAAGTATAATTTATGACTTTTTAAAACGCCGCTGTATGGGGTGGTACACAGATGTAGGGAGAAGTACAGAGCAGTTGAATCTCCCAGTCATACTTGCCAACCCTCCAAATTTTTCCAGGAGACTCACAAATTTTGGTGCCCCTCCCGAAAATCTCCCTAAGCAACCATTCTCCCGAATATCTCTCAATTTCCACCCAGTCAACAAAAATGAGGGCGTGCCTTTAAATTGCCGGCCCAATCACATAACATCTACAGCTTTTCACACACAGAAGTAAATATAAGGCATACTGGGTCAATAGCCATACAGGTCACACTAAGGGTGGCCGTATAAACAACTCTAACACTGTTACAAATATGCGCCACACTGTGAACCCACACCAACGAAGAATGATAAACACTGTTCGGGAGAACAACCGTACCATAACACAACATAAACACAACAGAACAAATACCCAGAAGCCCTTGCAGCACTAACTCTTCCGGGACGCTACAATACACAGTCCCCTCCACCTCAACCCCGCCCATCTAAAACTCCTCATGCTCTCTCAGGGAGAGCATGTCCCAAATTCCAAGCTGCTGTTTTGGGGCATGTTAAAAAAAATTATGCACTTTGTGACTTATATATAAATGAAAAATGACTTCAATAATAAATATGGAAACTCGAGTTGATTTATTTTGGAAAACCTTGTTACATTGTTTAATGCATCCAGCGGGGCATCACAACAAAATTAGGCATAATAATGTGTTAATTCCACAACTATATATATCGGTATCGGTTGATATCGGAATCTGTCATTAAGAGTTGGACAATATCGGAATATCAGATATCGGAAAAAAAAAGCCATTATCGGACATCTCTAATGGAGACTGAGGTGAAAGCGCCATCAACGAGCAGTGATCAGCAGAGCGGAGAACTTCACAGGGAGGGAATTGCAGCGTTTAGCACATGTGCAACACATTTGTCGTCTGGACTTTTACGGTGCGTTCCATTTACAGTGGGGAGTGGGAATTTCCGAGTTTCGAGCACAAAGTTTCGACCGTAATTTTAAATGTACATTTTTCTTTACAGTCACCATTACATATATCACCTAATTTAATTTGCTTATTGTTCATTGCCTCAGTCAATTACTCACATCAAAATTGGGTCTCTTTGTGAGAAAAGTTGAACTTTTAGCTAGATCGCTCACCATGTCAGTGCAGAGAGGAGACCCACACGCATCCAGACTGCAAATGAAACGTGCTTGTGCAAAACTTCCACTGTTTCCGCCTTTGTTTAAAGAGCACAAAGTGAATATTTCTTCAGTGTCAAGTCAAGCCAATATAAAATCACTGCAACATTCCGAATCCATCCTTCATGTTAATGAGCTAGTTATTAGGTACGGTTCATTAGTGAATATCACAAGCCTCCATTTTTTTGATTGAATTTGATAACATTTATCAATGTAGAACAAAAAAAACAACTAAGAATCAAAAAAAGAATGGTAATCTGCAGTTTTAATCATAATCATCATTTTTTAAAACTCACTTTAGTATCTCTTCTACAGAGATCATTTCCATAAATTATGCAAATAAAGTGATGACATCATCTAGCAACTTCTAACTACTTTTAAGACAGTCAACAGGTACTTTCTGTCAAGGCGTGGACTATGATGCAGTTTCCTGCGTTGGTAGTTTTCCTGAGATGCAAAATAACTGGACCAGACATGGTATGAAGGTAAATACATGATTTATTTCAATAGCTAAAGCAACAAAAAACTACCACTAAGGCAGAACTATGAACATGAAACGAAAACACTTACGGTGACGTGCAGAGCCGGCCCAAAAAATAAGCGAACTAAGCGCTTGCTTAGGGCTCCGCGGCTACCAGGAGGCCCCCAAAAGCAATTAACAGAGCGGAGTTTCCCAAGCTCAAATTAATAAAAACCTACTTGAGATCTTCCATGGCTCAAGAAAGACTGAGTGGACAGGCAGTGATTAGTATTAATAACAAAGTCGGCCATCAGATTTCTTACAGTGATGTCATAAATGACTTTGCCTCCAGAAAAGTCAGGAAGCACAGGTTTTAAGGAGTGGGTGGAGTGGTGTGGGTGGTGAAGAACAGACGAACAAAACTGTCATGTGATGGTGAAATGTGTGAATTAAGGTAGTTTATTTTGATTTTTTCCCCCTAAAATGTTTGCACATCGTTATGTACATTTACATAATTTTAATACGTAGTAACTTTATATTTGTTTATAAACCGTTATGTTACCTTGTTTCTGGTATCTCTGTTCATTAATTATTTAAGTATTTGCTTGATATTTAATTTAATTATGTTGTTTTTTGTACAATTGAATTTGTTCCTTTTTATATATATATATATTTAAATGTTTTTACTGTTGCACTTTATTGTTTTTCTTGCACTCTGAATTATTTTTGCACATTGCTGTTTCAGGTTTTTGTTACAAAAAATAATAAAGTGAATCAGAATCAGCTTCATTGTTCAGTTATGTTTAACACACATGGAATTTAACTTCAGTAGACTGTGCTCTCTTTGTACAAAGTAAACATTAAATATGAACAATTAACTAAAAATATAAACTAGTAATTAAAGACTAATATGTACAAGACTGATGAGACAAGATGACACTTTGACTGTAAATACAAAGCTTTATCACTTGGACTGTTCAACCCCACGCCACTCTGGTAGCTGAATGTTTTCTACATTTTAAGAATTGGAACCATATGCGGCATTCTGGACATCATTCGTTCATTCATTGGTATTATTTATGTTCTGAGCTGGGCCACCCCCATGTCTTTATAAATGATATGTCATTTGTAAAGACGTGCCAGGCTGACAATAGGATAATGTAAACAACACTGCCAGAGCTGCAATGAGTTTATAGTAGGTGTGTGAATGATCAATAATCAATATTATTGGCAGAAATAGAGGGCCCCAAAATCAAATTTTGCTTAGGGCCCCATGGAGGCTTGGGCCGGCACTGGTGACGTGAGCGGAACAGCATAAACTTTGGAATTGCATGAAACAAGCAACGTGACCTAAGCATGAAACAGTAAACATGGCATGAAGCAGAGTCGTGACGCCAGGACAACAAATTGAAAAACCAGACTTAAATAATAATGACATGATTGAAACAGGTGCATGAGTTACATGAATGAGGCAGGAGATACTAATGGGTCGTCTTGGTGACAAAACAAACAAGGATGCATAAAAACAGGAAATAATGGCGTTTTAACCAAACAGAACATAACTAAAGAAAACTTGATCACAAAACATGACACTTCCTTACTAAGGAGTTAACGATACTGAACTCAGGTAAATGAGATAAACGTTATTTTTGTGCCACCATAGAACATGATTTTTTCAGTCTAACAAGATTGTTGTTATTAAACCATTGTTGTACAGTATTGTAATATTGTTGCAAATTATACTTGATATGTGATATGTCAGAATTGGAATGCTAAATAACAGAGTTGCCGTCATAGAGATGAACATAATAGAACGAACACAAAGTTATAGTACCAATGATTGTCACACACACGAGGTGTGGCGAAATTATTCTCTGCATTTGACCCATCCCCCTTGTTCAGCCCCTGGGAGGTGAGGGGAACAGTGAGCAGCAGCTGTGGCCCCGACAGGTGATTTAACACCAATTCCAACCCTTGATGCTGAGTGCCGATCTCAGGGCGGACACTCTAACCACTAGGCCACTGAGTAGGAGAAATAAGTGGTCCTCAAACAGAACCTTGTGGGACACTTCTATCGACTTAACATTTGAGAGGAAACATATTGATATCTATTATGAAAATAAGAGTTAAACCAAAGAAAAATGTATTGACTCAGTCCAATATGATGCACTTTGTCCAAGAGAAGATAATGGTAAATCATCTTAAAAGCTCTTGACAATGTTGGTTGCAGAAAACAATTTTTAACGATTAAAAGAGTTGTTCCTACACCACATCGACCACCAGTTCCTGCACTGTGTCGACCTCCGGTGTCCCACCCGGCTCAACCGCCGGCTTCCGCTCTGTTGGAGCCCACCGTGCTGTCCTTCTTGGCCTCTTGTCGGAATGTCGTTGTCCCTCATCCTGGTTCCCCTTCCGCCCTTCCCTTGTTTTTTAGCAGGGGACACAGACAACCAGGAGCTCCTTCTCCCAATAATGGATGGTGTCTGGCAGCCGCCTCGTAAAGGGGGGGCTACTACCAGCAGCAGTCCTGAGGAGCACACGCCGCTATCATCCCGGTCGTCAGCATTTTCTCTCACGACGATATCATCCTCCATGGCGGGCTCTCACATGGCACCGCCTCTACCTCGTCTTCGGCGGGCAGTCCCACGGCGACGTCATTGTCCTTATCTCCAGCGGGCCTCCGCACGGCGCCGCCATTTTCCTCGTCGGCAGCGTCTCCTCCCAAGACCTTGTCATGGTCGTCAGCGGCAGCTCCGCCCACGACGCTGTCATCTTCGTTGACAGCGGGCATGGACGGTCATGGCTGCTGGTGTGCCGGTACCATTCGTGACCTTCTCCTCCTTGGCTGAGAAAGTGGCCGTCCCATAGCTACTCCCGCGCTATCAGCAGCGATGCGCAGGACCCGGGCATGAACCTATAAGGCTGCAGGTGCGCCGGTACCACTCGCGTCCACCTCCTCGTCAGACACGAATATGGCCGTTCCGTGGTCGCCCACCTCGCCAGATGCAGCGCCGTTTACCGTGTCGCCGCCACCTGACTAGCCCTCGCTGGCTGCGGGGACATTTGGGCTGGCGATCCACCGCCAAGTCCTCTCTCCGCACTCCCTTAACTTTTTCTGATTTGTTTCCGGGGGGACATCTGGAATCTGTCCCTTAAGGACGAGGGCTACTGTGACGATCTGTCACTTCATTTCTGGTGGTGGTTCCTTGTTTGTTTTTTGTTTCCTGTCGGCGCTCTTACTTTTGTTCCTCTTGCTGCTTTTCTCCCTGAGCACTTTTTCCCCTCACCTGCTGCTGATTGGCTGCCTGGCCACATTTGGTACTAAACAGCAGGCTGCAATTCATGCCTGTCTCGCCTGCTCCTCAGTGCTCGAGGATTGATTATTGTTTGAGAACATCTGTTTTTACATGTATGACTGCTTCTGCCTATGTTGAGTTTACATTAAAATAATTTTACCTGCTCCTCGATCTAGTGTTTCCTGCATCTTGGGGTCACAACCACCGCAGCCATGCGAGTTCCCAACAATGTTGAGCCATAAAATAAGTGTTAATGTGGATTGTACCGGAAACCGATGAAAAGTGCACATTAAAAGCATTAGATATAGTTGCAGGATCGGAGATGGTATTATTTGTAGGGATATCCGATAATATCGGACTGCTGATATTATCGGCCGATAAATACTTTAAAATATAATATAAGAAATTAGCGGTATCGGTTTCAAAACTATCAGTATCAGTTACAAAAAGTAAAAAATGTATGACTTTTTAACATCCACATTTTTCAACCCACTTCAACCGTTCCATCGTCTAGACACTCCTCTTAATCAGGTAACAAAAAAAGAAGTTGTTTTTCAACTAAAAAAATACCCGAAATTCCAGGATTTCTGTAATACTATTTCTCAATTAAAAATGTTACTACTTCAACATTTCTCAACCATTCAGAACATTCAATTGGTTTTTCGTTTTCCCCTCAAAATCCCTATGTTCTGAAATTCCCACATTTCCATGAAATTCCCATTGAAATGAAAGGGACATTTTTCACAACATTTTTTCACAACTCCCACATTTTCAACTTCAAAATATTCAGCCTGTTCAGAAATTGGGGGCTCCCTTTCAACAACTGTAAAAAATGTTTTATAATAAATAAATAAAAAATCCCAGATTTCTTAGAATTCTTAGTTTTTAGGGTCATTTTCCCCATTCAAAATCAATAGGACGATTCCCACATGTTTCAAGCGATTCAAACCCTTCCAACATCAACACATTCCAATCATCCAAGTTCCAAACTTCCAAATTCCATTTTTCCTGGAAATTCAAATCCTTCAACCAATTAAACCAGGGGTCCCCAAACTACGGCCCGCCAGCGTCAAAATCCGGCCCTCGGGAAGTCCCAAGTTAAAATATTTTGATCTGAATTAAATTTTTGTATTTTTCTTTTTTTTTTTTTAAATCTGTCCTTTCTAATCCATTAATCCATTTTATACTGCTTGTTAGGCTACTCTCGGTGTCTCCTAGCCGCCCAGGCAAGTCATATTGTTTAAAAATTAATTTTCCATTTTATATATATATATATATATATATATATATCCCCCCAGGGATCAATAAGGTACTTTCTATTCTATAATATTCTATTCTATTCTATTCTATGTATATATGTCAAGGTTACTGTGGTTTATCCGTTATACAGTGCTCAATACCGGGGTAGAGCGGAATATACGTTAGGTCAGGAAAAAAACACAGAGGCTATTTCATCCCTACAAGCCTGTTTTGCAGGTTTCCCTGCTTTTCAGGGGATTTTATTAAATATTTTATCATAAAATCCCCTGTTACGCAGGTTTCCCTTCTCTTCAGAGAATTTTATTATGTATGCATCTATTTTTAACCGCTTATCCCTTTCGGGGTCGCAGGGGGTGTTCGAGCCTATTTTATCATAAAATCCCCTGAAGAGCAGGAAAACCTGCGAAACAGGCTGTCACGCCTGTAAGTTTATGTTTTGGTTTTGGTCAGGTTATGTTTAGTTTTTTGGACATTTAAGTTCTGTCTTGGCACTTCCTGGTTTGTTTTTGTCTCAATGCCAACTCAATAGTTTTCACCTATCTTGTCACGTCGCTGTCCTCAGCCTCACACCTGTTTTCACTAATTATCATAGCTACTTAAGTCACTCTTTTTCTTGTCTTCATTCTGGGATCTTCACACACGCACGCAACCTACCCATGCTGCGCTACCTTCATGCCCTCGAACACTTCGTTATTCATGCCCCTTGTTTCGCTCCAAGTAAGTTTTTGTATTCATGCCTCAGTGCTAGTATTGTTTTGTTTATGCCACAGCTAGTGTCTTTTGTTTAATTTGTATATATTCATGCCATCGTGCTGTTTAAGTTTATAGTTAATTGTCTTTCATGCCATCGAGCAAGTGTTTTTGTTTTCCCTGTTTTGTATATATTATATAAATAAAAGATGTACTTACAGTCGCGGGGGGCGCTGGCGCCTATCTCAGCTACAATCGGGCGGAAGGCGGGGTACACCCTGGACAAGTCGCCACCTCATCGCAGGGCCAACACAGATAGACAAGGGAATAAGCGGTAGAAAATGGATGGATGGATGGATGTACTCACAGTCACGTCTCGCCCGTGCAAATCATTCTCTGCATCGAACAAACAACTTTAATCCAAGCCCAGTTGTGACACAGGCTTGTAGGGATGAAATAGCCTCTGTGTTATTTCCTGACCTGATACATATTTTACAGCCCGGCCCTTGGCTAAATTTTTTTAACCCAATGTGGCCCCCGAGTCAAAACGTTTGGGGACCCCTGATTTAAACCATTCCAACATTCAAACTATTCTTACATCCATACTACATTCTGCCAGCATTTCAGCATTGGAGCATTCACACGCACTTCCTTCCGGAATTGCCTCATCTAGTTATTAAATATTTTTCTTTTTCAGAAATCATTTAAATTTCAACGGCTCTCTCGACCATTTTTCAATAAAAACAAACGAGAAAACACCCTAGAGAGTTTTTTCTGTGTCAATATTGAAATATCCAATCAGACATTTGGCTGTAGAGGAGCGTAGAAAGTGTAAAAAGCACTAAAGCAAGGAGAAGCCGAGGGCAGTGTTCTAATGTCTGTCTATTTATTGCAAGCGAATATCAACACACACATGCACGCTCGCGGGAACACGGTTCTCCTTTTCCAAAAGTGCCGAAGCCTCAGCATTGCACACTCACTCCAGCCGGCTCTGCCGAATCAAAACTGCATTTGAACCTGGCGAAGTGGAGAGAGACTGTACATTAGTCCTACTCAACTTCTTCACCTGGCCTGCAGGCTTTCATGAAACATAACTCAAGCCATCCACAGCCAAACATACTTAACTCGGATTCCAATAGCTCATTTTGCACTGGTTACCCAACATGCCTTTGGGCGGTCAATGCCTGCTTCTTTTGATTCTTATGTGGGTTCATCCTCAGGTGGGTGTAATTCTCTGGTCGCCGATGACTTCTGAAAGCGGTGTAAAGGGTAAAGTTGTAGGTGGAGAGTAAATGGCACTGGGGGATTGAGTGATGGGCTTGGAATATATCAGGCTCGCTCGGAGTCGGGAGATGTGAACTGTGCTCTGAATAGATGCAGCTGAAAATCAAAGGATTCGAGGGAAACCGGAAAAAAAGATGAGAGGCTTTAGATTCTGAGAGTAGCAAACCAAATGTTGGCGCTCGGCAGGTGTTGACTGACGCGACTCCAAGAAAAGCATTCAAGCTTTGTAATGATTGACAGATACTGCAGTAGCGCGATACTAATGAATCATATTCGGCACTTTACCGCCTCTGAAAAGTACCGGTCCGCCACCTTGTTCTGTCATCTCGTGTCATTGCTGGTTTACGAGCAGACGAGCATGTTCGGCAGCACACAATCACCGAGTCCTTATAAGCAGACGCAGTGTGTAGACAGAAAATGGAGAACGGACACATTTTGGCTTAAAAAACTAACAATAGAGGTGAAGTTATAACATTGAAACAACCTCTGGAAAAGGGGCTTTAAGAAAGGGCTAGCTAGCTAACGGCTAAAGTCCAAACCCAGTCTGCAGTGTTTTAGCTACTTCTAAATCACTAATCCTCGCCTCCATGGTGACAAATAAAGTACGTTTCTTACAAGTATCATCCCAGCAGGATGAGAAATAGCTAAACATGCTTCACTACACACCGTAGCTCACCGGCGTCAAAATGTAAACACACGCTATTGGTTGAGCTATCCCTGACATTCACTGTAGTGATACCAAGTACAGGAGCGAATCTAGTTGATACTACTATGATTATGTCGATATTTTTTGTCATCAGAACATCTTTTTTCGTTTTTTAAAAATGTATATTATGTTTATAAACTCAGGAAATATGTATGATCCTGTAACGACTTAATATCGGATTGATACCCAAATTTGTGGTATCATCCAAAGCTCATGTAAAGTATCAAACAACTGAAGAATAAGTGATTAGTACATTTTAACAGAAGTTTAGATCAACCATGTTAAAATAGAAAGTAAGCAGATATTAACAGTAAATGAACAAGTAGATTAAGAATTCATTTCCTACCACTTGTCCTAAATAATGTTGACAAAATAATAGAATGGAAAATGACACAATATGTTTCTGCATATGTCAGCAGAATAAATTAAGAGCCTTTGTTTGTTCACAAGTTGTCTTGTATGGTCACTATTTCATTTAAGAACAAACTTGCAATAGGAAACATTTTTTGTTAAAATAAAGCCAATAATGCATTTTTTTGTGGTCGTCTTTATTTAGAAAAGTACTGAAAAGTATCTAAATAATTTTGGTATCAGGACAACAATTGTCCTAAATAATTTTGGCATCCTTCTGTCATTTGAGACTTTCAGTTTTTTAGTTTATTTTTTCCATTTTGCCCATCTGCTTCCACCAAGACCTTCACATAACATGACAGATTGAGGCTCTAATTTAATCGTCTAGTTTCAGGGGATGACAATTAATTATCTTGTTGCTTATCTACCAAACGGACATGAACAAAAACTGATGAATGATGGATGCAAAGCAAAAATGATATTTGCTTCGGCACATGTTTTCATCTATTTTGCATGTTGCTTCTTTGCAGCTCCAGATGTGTCACTATTGGTGATGGTTTATTGTTTCAGACAAGATTAAGAAATTACATTGGAAGGGGTCGGATTATGAGTTGTTTTTTTCTCCCTACTAGTGCGTGTGTGACAATCATTGATACTTTAACATTAACTTTAACTTTGACTTCAATGGCTGTGCGAAGTTGCTTGATATTGGTAAGAACTGGAACACGCTCTGGATATTGGTAAGACCTGGAACACGCTCTCCTACACGCCGATCCAAAACATCACAAACAAGCTCAATGTGTGACATGTACAGTGACGATGCTGGCTATGCAAAAACTGAGATGTTTTCAGCTTCCAGGAATTGTGTACAAATCCCTGCAAACATGGGGCCATGCATTGTCAGGCTGCAACATGAGGTGATGGTTACAGATGAATGGCACAACAATGGGTCTTCGGATCTCCTCGTGGTATCTCTGTGCTTTTAAAATGCCATCAATTAAATTCACTTGCGTTCATTGTCCATAACTTACGCCTGCCCATATCATAACCCCATCCCTGCCATGGGCCACTCGATTCACAACGCTGACATCAGCAAACCACTCTGTAATATGATGCCCCACATGCTGTCTGCCATCTGCCCTGAACAGTAAAAATCAGGATTCATCTGTGAAGAAAACACCTCTCGAACGTGCCAGATGCTATTGAATGTGAGCATTTACTCACTCAAGTCAGTTAAAATGACAAACTGCACTCAGGTCTACACCCCGATATAGGATGACGAGCATGAAGATGAGTTTGCCTGAGAAGGTTTCTCAGGGTTTTTTGCAGAAATTATTTAGTTATACAAACCAATTGTTGCAGCAGCTGTCCGGGTGGCTGGTTTAAGACAATCATGGAAGTGCACATGCTTGATGTGAAGTTTCCACGTGGTCTGTGGTTGAGAGGCCGGTAGGATGTGCTGCCAAATTCATGTAATTGCCTTTGGACACGGCTTATGGTAGAGCGAAATTAACAATAAATTCACAGGCTACAGCTCTGGTGAAGATTCCTGCAGTCAGCATGCCAACTGCAAGTTTTGGGACAAAAACAAAAGTGCTACGTTTACATTTTTGTTCAGAGTTGTTAAAGGACACCTCTCTTACAGCTTGAGGGGTTTGTATCGCTTTAACTGGCACTAAGCACTTTTGAAGTGCCAAACAAATAACAAGTCAGTCATATTGTTATTATGGTATTATCGTGTCAGTTTGTGTGTACATGACAGTAGTTTCTGACGATTTACAGCGCTATACGCTGGTCCTCCTGGGATATGTGAACTTCCTTCAGGCAAAACTCTACCCCTTTGGTCCACTGCCGCCGCCAAAATCAACCAAAAGTGAAAGTTCTTAAGCAGGTCTTTAAAGGAGTATAATAAATCAACTCGTCTTGTTTGGAGGAAGAAGAATACTGAGTTGCATCCCAAGAACACCAAACCTACTGTGAAGCATGGGGGTGGAAACATCATGCTTTGGGGCTGTTCTTCTGCTAAGGGGACAGGACGATTGATCCGTGTTAAGGAAAGAATGAATGGGGCCATGTATCGTGAGATTTTGAGCCAAAACCTCCTTCCATCAGTGAGAGCTTTGAATGGTTGACCAAATACTTATTTTCCACCATCATTTACAAATAAATTCTTTAAAATTCCTACAATGTCAATTCCTGGGATTTTTTCCACATTCTGTCTCTCACAGTTGAAGTGTACCTATGATGAAAATTACAGACCTCTGTCATCATTTTAAGTGGGAGAACTTGCACAATCGGTGGCTGACTAAACACTTTTTTTGCCCCACTGTAGACACTTACGTCAAGTGTTGCCTTATATACAGCTTTTTTTTTTTTTGCGGCTCCAGACATATTTTTTTCTTTAGTTTTTGGTCCAATATGGCTCTTTCATCGTTTTGGGTTCTGTTAAACCGTAACTAAAACAATTGCAGAAAGACATCATAACTCACCGCTGAATAGATGTTTGCAAAAGTAATTGTATCTAGTTCAGTTCAGTTTAGTCCATCAAAGCAGAACAATTAAGCACCTTCACAGCACGGAAGTCACATGCACACAGACACACGATCTGACATCGCATATGATAACACTATACCTACAGTAACTGACAAACCATTACAATATCCATCTAATAATGTGACAAAATTATTAAAAAAAAAATGGAAAAGTACATCACACTCACTCATACGCACTGGTCTGAAAGTGGGGATAAAAACCTGTCCCACGCTGAGACAAGCTCGCTGGCCTCTCATTACGTGTCAAGCTTTTTGTACTTACCACTGAGTACAGCTAGGCCCGCATGAACCACAGTTGAAAAACCTCACTATAGGGAGCGATCACGGTCCAACAATGGCCCTATGATTAAGTAACACTGGTTTAAAGGGGAACATTATCACAATTTAAAAAGGGTTAAAACAAAAAAAATCAGTTCCCAGTGGCTTGTTTCATTTTTCGAAGTTTTTTTCAAAATTTTCCACCTCCCGGAATATCCCTAAAAAAAGCTTTAAAGTTCTTGATTTTCGCTATTTGCGATGCTGTCCATTTCCCTGTGACGTCATACAGGGCTGCCAATACAAACAACATGGCGGTTACCACAGCAAGATATAGTGACATTAGCTCGGATTCAGACTCGGATTTCAGCGGCTTAAGCGATTCAACAGATTACGCATGTATTGAAACAGATGGTCGGAGTATGGAGGCAGATAGCGAAAACGAAATTGAAGAAGAAATTGAAGCTATTGAGCGAATAGCTATTGACGCTATTACCATGAATTGAGTAACGTGGACCCCGACTTAAACAAGTTGAAAAACTTATTCGGGTGTTACCATTTAGTGGTCAATTGTACGGAATATGTACTGAACTGTGCAATCTACTAATAAAAGTATCAATCAATCAATCAATCAAACGCTATTCGGCCATGGCATGGGTATACCTAATGAAGTGGCCCATAGCATGGCTGCCTAATTAGCATCGCCGGTAAAATGTGCGGACCAAACGATCAGGACTTTTGCATCTTGTGACACTGGAGCAACTTAAATCCGTCGATTGGTAAGTGTTTGTTTCGCATTAAATGTGGGTATCTAGTTTCAAATGTACATACAACTAGCGTGAATAGCATGTTAGCATCGATTAGCGTAGCATGTTGGCATCGATTAGCTGGCAGTCATGCCGTGACCAAATATGTCTGATTAGCACATAAGTCAACAACATCAACAAAACTCACCTTTCTGATTTTGTTGACTTAATCGTTGCAAACGTATCTGCAGGTTATCCATACATCTCTGTGCCATGTCTGTCTTAGCATCGCCGGTAAAATGTGCAGACACTCTGGCAAATTCAATGGGGGTCTGGCGGCAGATTTCTTGCCAGTGGTGCAACTTGAATCCCTCCCTGTTAGTGTTGTTACACCCTCCGACAACACACCGACGAGGCATGATGTCTCCAAGGTTCCAAAAAATAGTCGAAAAAACGGAAAATAACAGAGCTGAGACCCGGTGTTTGTAATGTGAAAATGAAAATAGCGGGTGTATTACCTCGGTGACGTCACGTTCTGACGTCATCGCTAAAAGACCGATAAACAGAAAGGCGTTTAACTTGCCAAAATTCACCCATTTAGAGTTCGGAAATCGGTTAAAAAAATACATGGTCTTTTTTCTGCAACATCAAGATATATATTGACACTTACATAGGTCTGGTGATAATGTTCCCCTTTAAAGACACCCACCTGCATCCTGATTCTGAAGGCTCTGGGCAGTTTACACTGACATGGCAACAAAAAAAAAAACATGAAATACTGGAAGTGTGATGGGACACAAGTAGGGGATTTTATTTTTTTATGTTTCATTGCCATGCAAGTATTAGTGTTTTATTGCTGTGGATTTGAAATTGCATGTTTTTACATTTTAGAATTTGATTGTATTTTTAATTGCACGTTTTTATATTTTAGAATTTGATTGTATTTGTAATTGCATGTGTTTACTCCTTGTGGACTTTGCTGGTATTTTAAGACAATTTTAAGACAATTTTAGCTAGTTGCCCCTAACAACCAAAGTGCCCAATCCAACGGCACGGGAAATGGACACACCTGTGGAGCATTAGGACTGCACATTTAAAAGAAGGAAGAAGAGGGTAGGGGGGAGACAGGTTCGAGGAGGGTCGACAGAGAACAACTTGCAGGCTTTGCCAGGAGGAGAGGGGACGGCAGGATTCGGCAGGTTCTGGCCGGGACGGGGAAGAATCTGCAGGCTCTGCCAAGAGCGACCGGACTACACAGTAGACCCCGCAGGCTACCGGAACAAACCCCAAGACGTCCATAACAGGCAGGGGCAGAGGAAACTCTGCCGCCCAAGTAAGTGCCGTACTGTTGTGGATCTGTGGGTTGGGATACGTACCCAAACGCCTGTTGTGACTGTAACCTTGCCCATTACATTTGACATATTTGGTATTTTAGTTTCAACAACGTGACTGGTGTTTTTAATTGTATTTTAATAGATTGTGAACCAGTATAATCATCTTTATTTTGGGACAGCTGTGTTGCGATCCGCGGCACGGATCGCTTGTCATTTAGAGTCTTGAGTTTGTTTGTGTACTTCCTGATTTGTTTTTTGTCACCATGGCGGCTTGATTTGTTCACCTGCTTATTTGCACACCTGTTTTCATCAGAGACTCTATATACCCTGCCCCTTTCGTTTTCTCGGCCTGGCCTCGTAGTGTTTGCTTTCACGCAACCAGTGACGTTTGTGTTTTGATGTTTGGACTCGATAGCCTCCTCGCTTAGCCTCTTTGTTTCATGTTGTATATTCGCTAATGCTACCGTGCTTAGCCGATTTTTGTACCCCTAGCTCTTATGCTAGCTAGCTCATTGTTTTTGTCTTTTGGTACCCAGTGTTTTTGTTATTAGTCTGTTTGTTAGTTAAATAAATCATTATCGCTTACCTCCACGCTGTGTCAGTTGCCCGACTGCATCCTGGAAGAGCACCATTGGCACCAAGATTCCACCAAAACGTCACAAGCTGCTCTCACTACATGGGTTTTTAATAGTTATATTGTTTTTAAGGAACAATTTTATTAGATTTTAATATTTTTTACCACTCGGGTCCACCATTACAGAAGCAGTGAAGCCAAGACACACGCTCTGAAATAAGGATATTAAACTGTTGGGAATTAATCAATACAATTTTATGGAACAAATCCCAGTGTGAGTATTGTCTGTCTATCTGTGTTGGCCCTGCGATGAGGTGGCGACTTGTCCAGGGTTTACACCGCCTTCCTCCCGATTGTGGCCGAGATAGGCACCAGCGCCCACTGCGACCCCGAAGGGAATTAGCGGTACAAAAATGGATGGAAATGCCAGAGTTTTACTTTGAAACAGATCCACGCTTCTGGTTGTGTTTAGGCATGCAGAGGAGGTTTTGCTGGTTCTGACTACCCAAAAAAAGGTTACAGATTACGAACAAATTCCTCTTGACTGCTCATGTAAACACACCGTGTGGGGACGGTGTGGCGTGGTTGGGAGAGTGGCCATGCCAGCAACCTGAGGGTTTTTGGCTCGATCCCCAGCTTCTACCAACCTAGTCACATCTGTTGTGTCCTTGAGCAAGACACCCTTTCTCCTGATGGTTCGTGGTTAGGTGTGAAAGGGTGAACGTGGAAATAGTGTCAAAGCCCTTTGAGTATCTTAAAGGTAGAAAAGTGCTATACAAGTACAACCCATTCACCATTTTAACTGGAAATAAGCACAAAGAAGACCTAGAAAATGGGCAGCACGGTAAAACAGGGGTAACTGCGTCTGCCTCACAATACGTAGGTCCTCGGTTCGATCCTGTGTTCGGGATCTTTCTGTGTGGAGTTTGCATGTTCTCCCCGTGACTGCGTTGGTTCCCTCCGGGTACTCCGGCTTCTTCCCACCTCCAAAGACATGCACCTGGGGATAGGTTGATTGGCAACACTAAATTGGTCGTAGTGTGTGAATGTGAGTGTGAATGTTGTCTATCTGCGATGAGGTTGCGACTTGTCCAGGGTGCATTCCGCCTAATGCCCGATCGTAGCTGAGATAGGCTCCAGCGCCCCCCGTGACCCCGAAGGGAATAAGCGGTAGAAAATGGATAGATGGAAGACCTAGAAAATGTTTTTTATTGTATTTTTAAAAAATCATTCTTGAAAATAATGTAATGGATACAAATCATCGCAATTGAAATGCGAATCGGATGTGTTACCCCTAACAAAAAAACACCCTTTTAATTGTTTCTATTCAGTTAATCAGCAGAGGTCTGCATTCTATCGAGTGACAGTCTATCTGTAAGTATAAGTATTTAACTCAAGTATTTTGAGTTGAATACAGTATTTGTAAAAATTACATGCTGTATTTGAACTGTTTTCTTAAAGGGGAACTGCACTTTTTTTAAATTGTGCTTATCGTTCACAATCATTGACGATGGATGTATTTTTGCTATACATTCTAACACGTAAATACAAGTCTGCTTACAGTGGAGCCAGTGGGATGTTCTCTTTTACGCCCATAAAACCCAATAAATTAACATCCAAACATCCCCAACGATACTCCATTTGCATTTGGTGACTTGATTATTCACCAAGTATTGGTGATATTGGTATTATACGCACTAACCCAGACAAACTATGTATAGCGGCAACATGTTGACATCATCGATTGTTGAGCTGTTTCCTCGCCTCGGTGCTCCTGAAAGTTTTTTCGAAATCACAAATAGTGCTTCTCACCTGAATATTAGAAGGAAGAAGACGTAATCAGACACGATGGTACACGTTCACATCGAAATTAGACCCGGATATGGTGAGAAAGACACAAAACGACGCTTGGTTCAAGTCATTTTTCATCTAAATGGGAATATAACTGTCATGAACCCGCATGGCTGCAGTTGTAGTGACCCCAAGATGCAGGAACCAGGAGAACGATGAGCAGATAAGAATATTTTCATATAATTATTACTACAGAGGAGAAAGCATTTGTGTGTGTAACGGTTCTCAAACAACAGTCAATTCTCGAGCGCTGAGGAACAGGCGAGGCAGGCATAAGTAGCAGCCTGCTGATTAGCACCAGGTGTGGCCTGGCTGCCAAACAGCAGCAGGTGAGGGGAAAACAGCGCTCAGAGAGACATGCAGGAAATGTAACAAAATGAGAGTGCTGACAGGAAATAAACACCAGACAAGGAAACAAACAGAAATGAAGTTGCAGATTGTCACAATAACAATAATGTATCCCTCTGCATCCTAATGACAGCAAACTTTGTACAGTAAGTGATTTTATTATGTTTGTTGGCTCTCATATAGTCTGCAGTGAGTAATAATCAGTGATTTTGTTGGAAAAACAAGCAAACGTGATACGTTTTTGAAATAAAAGCATCCCTGTATGCTTAAAATTAGCAAAATACTTCAATATTACATGTAATTATTACTTATAATTATTATATATAATTATATTAATAACTATTACCTGACCGCTTCTGTTAGCTACCTCTCTTTGTTTATAATGTATTGTTTTTGCTGGATCTACTCTCTTTTAGACTGCAGCTATTATCTATACTGTAATATTGTACATGGTAATTGTTATATATTGTATATATTAGATACAAATATACTATATGAGTATATACCAAATACTGTATATATAATATGTAAATATTACATATATTTTATATTTTATATTGCTACTACCTTTCCATCTTTGCACTTCCCATACTTTGTAACTGAGCTACTGTGTGGAACAATTTCCCTTTTGGATCATTCAAAGTTTGTCCACGTCGAAATATGAATGTGCCTGTTACTACATATATACTTATAGCATGTATAAGAGGTGTTTGGATTTTTTTTAAAGGGCTGTGGAGAGACGGAGCCGGCAGTGACAGCGAGACAGGGCACACCGTAGCCCGCTGCAAGATGGCGGCGAGGAGGCGTGGCCGGCAGTCCGACAGCAAGGCAGGGCACGACGGAGCCCGGCGTAAGATGGCGGCGAGGAGGCGTGGACTGCAAGCAAGCAGCGAGGCGAGGCGTGCCGGAATCAACACCGCAAATATGATCAGGTGCGTGGGTCGCCCAGCTGAGCACAATTTAAATCTCCTCTCGCACTGTATAAAAGGGCAGCGACCGTAAACGCCGGGGAGAGAGGCGGAGAGATGAGAAGGGGCCAGAGGGAAGCTGACGCTGAGAGAGAGAGACTCGCTGTCGGACTGGCGGCCACGACTCCTCGCCGCCATTTTGCAGCGGGCTACGGTGTGCCCTGTCTCGCTGTCAGACTGCCGGCTCCATCTCTCCACAAGGGCGTTATACGAAGAATACAACTCCTATAGGCATACTTGCCAACCTTGAGACCTCCGATTTTGGGAGGTGGGGTGTGGGGCGTGGGGGTGGGAGGGGCCTGGTCGTTGGTGTAGTGCGGAGCCTGGTTATGGGCGGGGCATGGTTGGGGCGTGGTTAAGAGTCAAATATTTAATATATATATTATATATATAAATGAAATACTTGAATTTCTGTGTTCATTTATTTACACATATACACACACATAACACTCATCTACTCATTGTTGAGTTAGGGGTTGAAATGTCCATCTTTGTTCTATTCTCTGTCACTATTTTTCTAACCACAGCTAGACTCTCTGGCAGAGAAGTCGTCCAGCAAAAGTCCTAGCCATTATGGACAATATCTCCCACACACTACACTTGGACTTTGCGGAGAGAATGAGCACGTTCAGTGGAAGGTTCAGACTCCCAAAATGTAACACGGAACGACAGAGGAGGTCCTTCATACCGACAGCCATCAGACTCTATAATGCATATGTTCCTTGACTGCACTTAAATGTAGAATATATGTAGAATATATTTATAATATTAATTTATTATATATATAATATATTATATATATTATATTATTTATTATTATCATTGTGTATTGTGAGCGAACTGTGGTGCTGAATTAAATAAAGCACATTCTTTTCTACAATCTGGTCTATTCTATGTACGGTAGATGGCAGTTTTTTCCTGTTTAAGAGTGTCACAAGTTCACAACATTGGAGCTTACTTCAGACGAACTGCTTTACGGGAGACGAAAATGTGACCACTGCTGTTGTTGTGTGTTATTACAAGGCTGGGAGAACTTTAATGAAACTGCCTAACAATAAAACCACATAAGAAACGAAGAACTCGCCCTCGATCATTCTACAGTTATAACGTCATTGGGCAGACACGCACTTAATACTGTGGGAAAGCAGACGTGAAAACAGACTGTCGACACGTCACTCAGGTCCGCTTGAATTTCGTGAGATTTTCGGGAGAAAATTTGTCCCGGGAGGGTTGGTAAGTATGCCTATAGGCTTCATTGTAAGTTGGCTTTTGATCGCATTTATTTAATATTAAAAGTGCATTTAAAACAAAAAGAAAAACATATCTGGCTGTCTTACGTAATGTTTGTAAAAGATAGGCAACATTCCAAAAAAAGTGAAGTTCCCTTTTTAAAGGCTCTTCCTTCTTCGTTTAAAAGAAATAGAGAACAGATGACGTTGACGTCTCCAGATGCTGTTGCTACCGTGGTTGGTTTCTTCAAAACATTTACTTGCATTGAAAGATGCTGCAACTGCAAACCATTTATTGACAACTTCCAAGTAGTAACACATTTATCGACTCATTAACTTACCTGAGGGATTGCAGGCCATCGGCGCTCATGATCGCTTGGCCTTGCACTGTACACTCAGGACTCTTTTAATGGCTTACATTTTATATAGTGTCTCTCTAATTCTTACCTTCAAGGTACTGAAAGCACTTTTCCAGTGGTGCCTCATTCATCCCTTCATGCAGGCATGGTGATGTATACTGTAATAGAAAGACAGAAAAACAGAACTAAAAGAGAAGGAAAGTGCACATAAAGGGTGATCCAGCGCCTGCTGATTCAGTGTTGAAGGAAAATCAGGGAGGTAAACCTTCAATGTGCCTTTTAATTGTTCTCCCCTGATCAAGCTGACCACTAAACTCATGGAAAGTCATTACACATCAGTTTGTAAACCACAGGCTTCAGACCTTCGGGCCCATATGTTACACATCATTTATGTGGTCTGTTGTCCGTATAGGCACTACACTATCTGTTGGCAGGGTCGTCGTAAGGGTGGTGGGGGGGTGCTGACAATTCTAAGTCACAAACAGTCTTCTATAACAAAGTTAAAGTTAAAGTACCAATGTTGGTCACACACACACACCCCTGGTCGGTGAAGGGAGCAGTTAGCAGCAGCTGTGGCTGCGCCCACACCGTCAGCTTAGCCATTCTTGCATTCACGGCCACAAAAACAGTCAGACAACTATTCTGTATTATGAGTCATTCAACTTCTACTCATTAATTGATCATTATATATACACTGAGTCATTATTAACATTATTATTAATAATTACAGAGTAACTCAAGGATTTACCGTTGTTATATGTTCATAATTACTAAATATGAGTGTGTGACGAAATGTGGTCATGTAAAATGTGTTATTAGTGGGACATTTAATAGCCGGAATACAAAAAAGTTAGATGTTCAATGATTGGTTGTTATTATTTGTTTACATAGAAATCTGAAATCAAATACATCATAATAGCTGATCGCAGCAAAGTAAAATAATACTATTTTGAATTGTGGACAGTTCACAGTGACTTTTAAATGTTTTGAAAATATTTTTTGTCTGGTTTCGTGAAACTCTACGAAAACACAGGAACAGTTTTTCCATGAAAAATCCAAACCCCGTTTCCATATGAGTTGGGAAATTGTGTTAGATGTAAATATAAACGGAAAACAGTAATGTGAAAATCTTTCTTAACCCATATTCAGTTGAATATGCTACAAAGACAACTAATTTGATGTTAAAACTGATTAACATTTTTTTTTTTGCAAATAATCATTTCTTTACAATTTGATGCCAGCAACACGTGATAAAGAAGTTAGGAAAGGTAGCAATAAATACTGATAAAGTTGAGGAATGCTCATCAAACACTTATTTGGAACATCCCACAGTTGTGCAGGCTAATTGGGAACAGTTGGTTGCCATGCCTGGGTATAAAAGCAGCTTCCATGAAATGCTAAGTAATTCACAAACAAGGATGGGGTGAGGGTCACCACTTTGTAAGCAAATTGTTGAACAGTTTTAGAACATTTCTCAACGAGCTATTGCAAGGAATTTAGGGATTTTACCATCTACGGTCCGTAAAATCATCAAAAGGTTCAGAGAATCTGGAGAAATCACTGCACGTAAGCGATGATATAACGGACCTTTGAGCCCTCAGGCGGTACTGCATCAAAAAACGACATCATTGTGTAAAGGATATCACCACATGGCCTCAGGAACACTTCATCAAACCACTGTCAGTAACTACAGTTGGTCGTTACATCTGTAAGTGCAAGTTAAAACTCTACTATGCAAAGCCAAACCCATTAACCAACAACCCCCAGAAATGCCGCTGGCTTAGCTGGGCCCAAGCTCACCTAAGGTGGACTGATGCAAAGTGAAAAAGTGTTCTGTGGTCTGACGAGTCCACATTTCAAATTATATTTGGAAACTGTGGACGTGGTGTCCTCCAAAACAAATAACCATCCGGATTGTTATAGGCGCAAAGTTCAAAAGCCAGCATCTGTGATGGTATGGGGGTGTATTAGTGCCCAAGACATGGGTGAGTTACACATCTGTGAAGGCACCATTTATGCTGAATGGTCCATACAGGTTTTGTAGCAACATTCGTTGTCATCCAAGCAACGTTATCATGGACGGCCCTGCTTATTTCAACAAGACAATGCCAAGCCACGTGTTACAACAGCGTGGCTTCGTAGTAAAAGAGTGCAGGTACTGTTGTCTAGACCTGTCTCCCATGGAAAATGTGTGGCGCATTATGAAGTGTAAAATACGACAGTGGTGACTGTTGAACGACTGAAGCTCTACATAAAACAAGAATGGGAAAGAATTCCACTTTCAAAGCTTCAACAATTAGTTTCCTCAGTTTCAAAATGTTTATTGCGTGTTGTTCAAAGAAAAGGTGATGTAACACAGTGGTGAACATGCCCTTTCCCAACTACTTTGGCACATGTTGCAGCCATGAAATTCTAAGTTAATTATTATTTGCAAAAAAAATATTAAAGTTTATGAGTTTGAACATCAAATATCTTGTCTTTGTATTGCATTCAACCGAATATGGGTTGAAAAGGATTTGCAAATCATTTTTTCAGTTCATATTTACATCTAACACAATTTCCCAACTCAAATGGAAACGGGGTTTGTATATTTTTTTGTTTACAATATATGCAATGGAACAGTAAACCTTTTATGTCCTGCTGCACCAAAATCAGCAGTGGCTGCTTCATCTGAGTTTGACCCCGTGTCAAGGCTTGGACTATGGTGTGGTTTGTTTTCCCGTGGTGCAAAGTGACTGGACCGGACATGGCGTGAAGTTAATGACATATTTTAATATTAACTCGAAAAAAGGAACCTCACAGATGAGGTTCAAAACTTGGCTAGGAAAACAAAAACTATTACTATAACGTAAACTATGGACATAAAACAAAACCTGCAAACTATGGCATAAATAACAAAAACTTACTTGGAACTAGGGCTTCACGGTGGAAGAGGGGTTAGTGCGTCTGCCTCACAATACAAAGGTCCTGAGTAGTCAGGGTTCAATCCCGGGCTCGGGATCTTTCTGGGTACTCCGGCTTCCTCCTACCTCCAAAGACATGCACCTGGGGATAGGTTCATTGGCAACACTAAAATTGGCCCTAGTTTGTGAATGTGAGTGTGAATGTTGTCCGTCTATCTGTGTTGGCCCTGCGATGAGGTGGCAACTTGTCCAGGGTGTACCCCGCTTTCTGAAGATAGGCACCTGCGCCCCCCGCAACCCTAAAGGGAATAAGCGGTAGAAAATGAATGGAAACTTGCAACTAGAAAAGAGCATCGATCATCAGCATGGATAACAAGGGTGTGTAGAGGGTGTTGTCGCCAGGCTTACTGCCTGGCAACTACAGGCTTAAAAACTAACAGGTGCAGGAGTCCGAGTGAATCAGGTGCAAGACTTGAGGACAGGTGAAAACTAATGAGTTGTCATGGAAACAAGGGAGTGAAAAAACAGGAACTAATGGAGTCTTGAAGTAACATAACACAACTAAACAAAACATGATCACAAAACATGACACCCCAGAGCAAACACTCCCTGCAGTCCAATGATGCCTTTGATGGTGAGTGAGTGATGTACACACTGCTTGGCTGTTTTAGTTTATTAGTGGACTGCTGTAACACTGGCTGAGACTAAGAAAATATTCAACACCTTGGCTATTTCAGTTATATAAAAGCAAATATGCGCTACATTCTTAATGACTCAATTTAAACTTTAAAAGAAATTACATGAGCGTTTTTGTTTTTGATATTTATTTCATATAAACATATGCTCAATGTTTTACCTGCACATTTAAAAGAGAACTGCACTTTTTTGGGGAATTTTGCCTATCGTTCACAATCATGAGAGACAAATGTATTTAAATGTATTTTTTAAGATAAAAAGTGCTTGAAATATCTAAACCCTCTAAAACCACTTCTAAAACCTCCAGCAATGTTTTCTAAACACGCTGCAAATGTGTGTGAGTGTATATATATATATATATATATATATATATATATATATATATATGTAGGTGTGGGAAAAAAAAAATCACAAGACTACTTCATCTCTACAGATCTGTTTCATGAGGGGTTCCCTCAATCATCAGGAGATTTTAATGGAAGCATTCACATACAATGGTTTATATAGAGCACAGAGTGGGTGGGTACAGGCAGGCGTAGGGTGTGGTGATTGGCTCATGTGTTACCTAGGAGGTGTTTCCGCCTGTGGCGGCATGTTGAAATGATTTCACTGCGCTTGTTGAGGGATGATAAATCTGGATGATATATAATAAACAGTTTCTCTTTTAAGCATAGGTTGCATCTTTTATTACCACTGTTGTAAGGTGTGCTGGATGCAAGAATTTGCCATGTTATTGAATATTCAACATTATTGTCTTTGAGGTTCCAAATGTGTTTGCTGAGTTCTGTAGAATTCTGCAAAGTCTGGTTTCTAAAGGAGGCGTTGTGATTATTCCATCTTGTTTTGAACGCTCCTTCGGTTAATCCTACGTACGTGTCGGATGTGTTAATGTCCTTGCGTATTACCTTTGCTTGGTAAACGACTGATGTCTGTAAGCACCTTCCGTTGAGAGGGCAATCAGGTTTCTTGCGACAGTTACATTCCTTATTGGTTTCAGAGTCGTTTAGTCTGGGGGTAGGCAGTCCTTTTGCAATTGCTTTGTTGTGGTTTGAAATGATTTGAAATGAAAGCAATTGTGATATATATATATATATATATATATATATATATCACATTTATAACAACATGTTATATGTTCAATATTCACCGTATTTTAAAACATGTAATCATTTCTAGGACTGAATTATTCCGCGCATTGATTTCAGTTTCCATAGCAGCGCACGTCTGACTTCTGGCATCGTGTGTTCTCACTTCCGGAATCAAACAGGAGTGTGTTTTTCTAATCATGGCAGACTTTGTAAAATACAAACCCCATTTCAATATGAGTTGGGAAATTGTGTTAGATATAAATATAAACAGAATACAATGATTTGCTAATCTTTTTCAACCCATATTCAATTGAATGCACTACAAAAACAACATATTAGTAAACTTTATTTTTTTTTTGCAAATAATAATTAACTTAGAATTTCATGGCTGTAACATATGCCAAAGTAGTTGGGAAAGGGCATGTTTTTATTTTCTTTTAACAAAACTCAATAAATGTTTGGGAACTGAGGAAACTAATTAAGTTAAAGTTAAAGTACCAATGATTGACACACACACAGTAGGTGTGACAAAATTTGTTCTCTGCATTTCACCCATCCCCTTGTTCACCCCCTGGGAGGTGAGGGGGGCAGTGGGCAGCAGCGGTGCCACGCCCGGGAATCATTTGTGGTGATTTAACCCCCTCATTCCAACCCTTGATGCTGAGTGCCAAGCAGGGAGGTAATGGGTCCCATTTTTATAGTCTTTGTTATGACTCGGCAGGAGTTTTTACTCACGACCTACCGATGTCTTGTTGAAGCTTTGAAGGTGGAATTCTTTTCCATTCTTATTTTATGTAGAGTTTCAGTCGTTCAACAGTCTCCGCGGTCGTATTTTACGCTTCATAATGCGCCACATATTTTCGATGGGAGACAGGTCTGGCCCGCAGGCGGGCCAGGAAAGTACCTGCACTCTTTTACAACGAAGCCACGCTGTTGTAACATGTGGCTTGGCATTGTCTTGCTGAAATAAACAGTGGTGTCCATAATAACGTTGCTTGGATGACAACATATGTTGTTCCAAAACCTGTATGGAGCATTCAACATTAATGGTGCCTTCACAGATGTGTAAGTTACCCATGCCTTGGGCACTAATGCACCCCCATACCATCACAGATGCTGGCTTTTGAACTTTGCACCTATAATAATCCGGCTGGTTATTTTACTCTTTGTTCCGGAGGACACCATGCCCACAGTTTCTAAATAAAATTTGAAATGTGGACTCGTCAGACCACTGAACACCTTTCCACTTAGCATCAGTCCATCTTAGATGAGCTCGGGCCCAGCGAAGCCGGCAGCTCTTCTGGGTGTTGTTGTAAATGGGTTTGGCTTTGCATAATATCAATCAATCAATCAATGATTATTTACATAGCCCTAAATCACTAGTATCTCAAAGGGCTGCACAAACCTAAACACAATTCACAACGATGGGATAGTAGAGTTTTAACTTGCACTTACAGATGTAGCGACCAACTGTAGTTACTGACAGTGGTTTTATGATGTGTTCCTGAGCCCATGTGGTGATATCCTTTACACACTGTTGTCAGTTTTTGATGCAGTACCGCCTGAGGGATCAGAGGTCCGTAATATCATCGCTTACGTACAGTGATTTTGCCAGATTCTCTGAACCTTTTGATGATTTTACGGAAAATAGACACTAAAATCCCTAAATTCCTTGCAAATGTGACGCTTGTGTGGCATTGTAATGCCGGATTGGTTCTTCCGGGGATGCGTCGAAGCGATGAACACAACAAGGTAAGTTATAAATGGATTTATTAAATAATAAAAGGCTAGGAACAAAAACACTGCTGTAAAGAGAAGGCAAACCAAAAACAGAAAAACAATTCCTCAGCATGTGAGCTGGAATAAACAAATGGCTTAGCGTAAAAGCTAGCGAGAATATACATACAAAGATGCAGGTCGAGAGTCGTCACTGTTGCGCGTGGGCAAATTAGGATCCGAGACTGAACAAAGAAAAGAGGAAAGCTTATATAGGGAGAAATCAAGGAGAACCAGGTGTGTAGAAAACGAGGAGCAGGTGAAATCAATGTGTAACCATGGTAACGGACTAAACAGGAAGTAAGTGGGTCAGAAGAGAATGAAACAAAGATGGAAAAATAAACATGTGAAGATCTGAGTCACAGATCGCAACAGTATTCCCCCCCCCAAAAAGACAGATTCCAGATGTCTCAAAGAAAACAAAAACAAATAAGAAACAACTTGAACCCCCTCCCCAAAAACAGAGTCCACAAACGAAGGGAGGGCGGAGGGAGGCCACGGTGGAGGGTCGCCAAGTCGTGTGTCCCCGAATCCACCGAGGACAAGTCAAGTGGCGGCGGCGGATGGAACGCCGCTGCCGAAAAAGTTTTGGCGGGCGACCTCGAAAAGGCCACATTAGTGGCCGCCTCGCAGGATGAGGTGCCCGGCGAGGCGGACGACCCGGGCACGGCCACATCCGTGGCCGACATGGAGGAGGGAGTGTCTGGCGAGGAGGATGACCTCGCAGAGGCCACTCCCGTGGTCGACGTGGCGGACGACGCCTCAGCACCGAAATCCCAGCAGGCTTGGAAGCAGCAGACGAGGGTGCGGGGACTGCAGCCAAAGCAGGCCCGAGTGCAGCTGGCGAGGATGATGCGGGTGCTGCAGCCGAAGAAGGCGTCGGAGGCGGCCTGGGAGCCGCAGGAGTCGTCGGAGGCGGCCTGGGAGCCGCAGGAGTCGTCGGAGGCGGCCTGGGAGCCGCAGGAGTCGTCGGAGGCGGCCTGGGAGCCGCAGGAGTCGTCGGAGGCGGCCTGGGAGCCGCAGGAGTCGTCGGAGGCGGCCTGGGAGCCGCAGGAGTCGTCGGGGGCGGCCTGGGAGCCGCAGGAGTCGTCGGGGGCGGCCTGGGAGCCGCAGGAGTCGTGACTGGTGTGAGCTCCAGCCTCATCGTCGGCGCCGGTGTGGGCTCCAGCTTCTTCGTCGGCAGTGCTTGGCGGCGTGGAGCTGGTACCGGCGCTTGTCGAGGAGCTGGCACTGGAGTGGGCTCCAGCCCTGTCGACATAGGTGAAGGTTCCAGCCCCGTCGTCGACGCTGGTGTGGGCTCCAGCCCCGTCGTCGACGCTGGTGTGGGCTCCAGCCCCGTCGTCGGCGGTGCTTGGCGGCGCGGAGCTGGTACCGGCGCTTGGCGGCGTGGAGCTGGTACCGGCGCTTGGCGGCGTGGAGCTGGTACTGGAGTAGGCTCCAGCTCTGGAGCTGGTACTGGAGTGGGCTCCAGGCTAAAGTCTGTAACTGGTATGAGAACCAGTTCTGGGTCGGAGGCTGGTGTGAGAACCAGGTGGGAGTCTAGTGCTGGCTTGAGAACCAGGCTAGCAACATTTTCTGGTGTGAAAACCAGGCGAGAGTCTAATTCTGGCTTGAAAACCAGGCGAGAGTCATGTGCTGGTGTGAGAACCAGACTGGGAGCAGTGCAGAACACCGGTGGTGGAGGACGTGCTGGAGGTAATGACCTCGCGAGTCCGAACACCGGTGGAGGAGGTCTACAAGGCCGTTGAGACTTGGCCGGGGGAAAAACAGGTGGAGGAGGTCTACAAGGCCGTTGAGATTTGGCCGGGGAAAAATCAGGTAGAGGAGGTCTACAAGGCCGTTGAGACTTGGCCGGGGGAAAAACAGGTGGAGGAGGTCTACAAGGCCGTTGAGACTTGGCCAGGGGAAAAACAGGTGGAGGAGGTCTACAAGGCCGTTGAGATTTGGCCGGGGGAAAAACAGGTGGAGGAGGTCTACATGGTGGCTGTGGTTTAGAGGGTAGTATCTGTGCTACCTCCGTAGCACAGCTATAGGTCATAGCCCCTTCCTCCAGACGGGGATCCCAGACCCGTTCCCTATGGTCAGGGACTGACCTTAAGGGAGGGTGGTGGGAGGCTTGGAGGCGGGCCGACTCCTCCCCTTTAATTTGTCCAGAATTTCCTTTAGAAAAGGGAGGAAACACCTTGGACTTGGCCGGAGAATGAGGTTTTAAAGGAGGTGTAGGAGAAAAACTAGGTGACTGAGGTTGACTAGAATAATAAGAAAAAATATCCTGATAATTCTGTATCTTGTCATGAATGTTATTGATATTCAAAAAAGGTTGGGAATGAGAATTACTGTCCACAATATAAAAATCTTCTGAAAAAATGTCATCAACAGAGGCCGGTGTTGCGTCACCGGTGGGCGTTCCCCAATTGACGTCATCGCTTGTGTCAGAAAAAGTGTCATGGCAGCTTAAGGAATGATTTGAAAAAAAACAAGCAGGATTACCGGTAATGACGGGTGAATCCTGGACGGGGTGAAACTTGCTGTGTCCATGGGGAGGAATAAGTGGTGCTGGAACATTACTGCCGTGCGGGGGGCCTCTCCACTGGACCCCCCGCCTCTTCGGGGCAGCGCGAACGGCTTCGGAGGGGACTTCAGGCCCACAGTCAAGTCTTTCCTGCTCCCAAGCCACGAGCTCCAACCACAAACCCAAGTCGAAGGGTTCCTCCCGTGGTTTCGACGCGGAAAAACATTTTGATGCTCGGATCCTACTGTGACGCTTGTGTGGCATTGTAATGCCGGATTGGTTCTTCCGGGGATGCGTCGAAGCGATGAACACAACAAGGTAAGTTATAAATGGATTTATTAAATAATAAAAGGCTAGGAACAAAAACACTGCTGTAAAGAGAAGGCAAACCAAAAACAGAAAAACAATTCCTCAGCATGTGAGCTGGAATAAACAAATGGCTTAGCGTAAAAGCTAGCGAGAATATACATACAAAGATGCAGGTCGAGAGTCGTCACTGTTGCGCGTGGGCAAATTAGGATCCGAGACTGAACAAAGAAAAGAGGAAAGCTTATATAGGGAGAAATCAAGGAGAACCAGGTGTGTAGAAAACGAGGAGCAGGTGAAATCAATGTGTAACCATGGTAACGGACTAAACAGGAAGTAAGTGGGTCAGAAGAGAATGAAACAAAGATGGAAAAATAAACATGTGAAGATCTGAGTCACAGATCGCAACAGCAAAAGCTCGTTGAGAAATGTTCTAAAACTGTTCGACAATTTGCTTACAAAGTGGTGACCCTCACTTCATCCTTATTTATGAATTACTGAGCATTTCATGGAAGCTGCTTTTGTACCCAATCATGGCACCCACCTGTTTTGAATTAGCCTGCACACCTGTGGGATGTTCCAAATAAGTGTTTGATGAGCATTCCTCAACTTTATCAGTATTCATTGCCACCTTTCCCAACTTCTTTGTCACGTGTTGCTGGCATCAAATTCCAAAGTTAATAATTATTTGCAAAAAAAAAATGTTTATCTGTTTGAACATCAAATATGTTGTCTTTGTAGAATATTCAACTGAATATGGGTTGAAAATGATTTGCAAATCATTGTATTCCGTTTATATTTACACAATTTCCCAACACATCTGGAAACAGGGTTTGTACAACAAAGACAATTATTTTTGGACAAATGAGGATTTACAACCAAATACAGTTTGAAGCTAAGTATACTGCTGCTTATAGAAGACAGCACAAAGGAAGAGTGGAAAATTGGAGCAGACGGAAGCCGGGAAGAGGGATGAAGGCTATGTTGAGGCTATAAATATGGAAATTGGAGACAAACTATTTCAACATAAATAGATTTGCTTACCCAAAATCAACAGAAAACGTCCCCGGCCAGCTGAACCAGACTGTCCATTAAGTGTGTCACTTTTATATTGATCATGATACAAGCAGCACGCCATGCATGTTAGTACAACTACAGTACATATGCTGTCTGGCAAGCTCAACTGTGTAAAAACAAAAGATGAAACGTGAGCTAATACTTTACAGATACTTTAATATGATTGTTCATGTTTTCGAGTCAGTACAAATCGGTGTCGTATCATAGTGTTGTGCATTAAAAACTCAAACGCGTTTCGTGTTGTTGTAGAAGATAGCTTTATCTCTTGCCGTAGTTAGCTTTTATGGCTAATAGCAAAGCACACCAATGTGTTACAACAATAAAAAAAAGAGTTTCTCAATGTTTGCTCTTACTTTAACAATGTCCCTACAGCTTAGTTATTGTACGGGTTACAAAACGTAAATGAAGTATTGTTGATGGTTTTTGAATGCATTTTTAAAAGTGATTTAGAGGTATAATCAATTGCCCCTATTAGTTGCATTGTCGTCCAATAAGCCCACAATGTTGGTATTATCTTGTATTTTAGTCAAGTCATTAAACAAATTAATGTCACCGCCTGGGCGCATTGAGCGTGCCACTACTGCAGCAGCTGCACTGGTGCATTCAATCAGCAATCTGAACAACTGAAGCTGATAAGACGCTGGGCTTCTTAAGCCAGAGAAAACATGCATTCTGGGCCAGAACAGAGTTCCTGTTCCGTACAGCAAGCTGACACGTCTTGCTCTATGCGCTCTCTCTCTCTCTCTGCGTTTTTCCTCCTCAGTGTTCATTTGTATTGTGTTCCTTGTCGCCATCCAGCAGCAGTCCTCCGTTTCCTCGTAACGAGCTTTGTGTCTCGTCTTCCCGTATTCCCTCTGGTTGCCCTGGCTGCCTCTTGGAACACAACCTCCCGCTTTTACACAGACGTTTGACTCCTCATTCTTGCCTCTAACTTCCTGCCTGTCTCCCTACCTTCGAGCCTGCCTTGCCCTATCTTGGACTTCCGTAAATCGCTCAACACTCCCAGTAACACTTAGTTAATCACCACACATGGTTGCACACCACACATATTTGGATTAGTTACCCAGATTATAATATTGTATTAAATAAATAAAACTAAACGGCGTCCCCGTAGCTGTGCCATCTCCTTTCTCCCCCTCTGTACCGTAACAATTAAACATGGTTGGCTATTGGCTAACAGCAAAGGAAACAATAGCACACAAACATGACATCAAAATAGGTGTTCATCGCAGTCGAAAACAGCACATTTGTCATTATAAACAATTACCAATTATATTTGCATATGACTTAAACAAAGTCTCCATGGCATCAGGAAAAAAACATGTCTGCATCAATAAACTTACAGCATCATGAGTTTAACTACATTAATTATTCTGGTCTCTCGGTGTACTACGCCACTTCAACTGAAAGACAGCAAGTCCGTTCCAAACAGTAAGTCAGTGTTTTCATCGGCCAATACTCAATGCTCCTTGAATATCAGTATCTATCAGAAGTGAATAAGCTATATCAAAACACTCCTTTTAAAAAAAGGTTAGGGTGCGGGTACACCAAATCTTTAGTTCTGCCTGCTAAACCTAACTTTCGACGTGTTTTCTTCTAATCATGTCAGCAAGCATGAAACTAGGGAAGAAAAGCAATCAGGATTGAAAATCAAGAAAATGTGATTGCTATTTAAATCCTTCTGTCTTGTTTTCATCTTTGGGGTAAATAATTTCAGTCATCAAGCATAATTTTACACTGATTGTTATTAGTGCTTAGGCTCATGTATTCTTCATGATATGAAATCGTAATCCAATTGCTCAAAACTGCTGAAATGTATGTAATGAGAAAGTAGAAAAGGCAACAGGCAAGTTGAGCACTTTGGCAGAGTGATAATGCAAATGTTAGTTATCGATCTGAGCGCAAGTAAATACAATCGAAACGGATCATCTTACTAATCCTTTAATAATTTTGCGATATTGACACAGTACAAACATTTTAAACCAAAATTAAAATGTATATTAGGGCTGTCAAATTCGACAAGTAAACACATGTAATCAATCCAAAACCGCATCACATTCTTCATGTATAGACATAGATTAGTCACACAAATTACTTTAAGAGTGAAAAACATCTAAAAGATGGCACAGGATAGCAGGATTGTAAATACAATCAGGGTAATTTGCATATATTGCAGCGATACATATTCTAATTGTAGACTAAAATAGCATCTCATCTAAGCAGTGGGAGGCCGTGCTTTTCTCACCCAGGCCATCAGTGATGTGATCAGTGATTCAATGATTACCTCTCAAAATACTATAATTTATGTCACCACATGACCATTGCTGGAGAAATACTATACAGGAACACATTTACGCCCCACTCGGTATTTAATCACATCAACATTATACTAAACTGGTTATTTTCTGGCGCTTTTAAAAATCAATTAAAATGCCTCAATAATCAAAACATATCTTATGTGATAATGTCAAAATCAAAATAGCAAAAAACATATTAAAAGTGAAAATATTAAATATTTTAACTCACAATTTGTAGAACCTATTTGAGTCCATATAAGACAGTGGTACCCTTCGTCGTTGTTTTATTCGAGTGGAAATGGCGAGCATATCCTTCTTGAAAATGGCCTTGCAAATATAATTGCCATCTAGTCAACGTTTTGTTCTCCTTCTCTGCTATCCCGGCCTGGCTATGGTGCAACACTTCCCGCTTCCTGCTAAATTGAAACTTGTGAATGGATACTCACTTTGGAATGACAAGTGTGTAACCAATCACAATCTCTTTAACATCAGGCTACTTGGATAGGCTACTGTCAACAACTTGTGATCTGAGTGGCTATCGCAACTGTCTATCAAATCTGTGTGTTCTCAAATTCATCAGCTAACGGTCCCGATGAATATCCAATTACAGGAGGCGTTAATGTCACGTTCAACGTAAGGCCAGCTCGAAAGCCTTACTGATAACAACTTGTGATCTGATTGGCTATCGCAACTGTATATCAACTGTATGTGCCCGTTCACTTATAGTGCACAGATGCCTGCATTGTTGATTCTGAAGACCCCTGACAGATTTGGTACAGCATGGCAACAAAGGCTAGCTGAATTCTGATTGGATACAAACTAAAACTAAAAACAACAGCATTGAAAGGAGCATAATATGACATGAAAAGTATTTGAATACTTTTAGATATTTAGGGAAAGTGAAATTTAAAATAATTTTATCTTTAATTATGATCTTGATTTCTGTTTATGTTAGGCCAGCAGAAAAGGCCTTGCTGGCCGTGACAGCCCACCACTGCATCTAAGTGAAGACAAACTCTATTGACGCATTTTTTTTCAGCTCCACACGACATTACAGAGCCTTTCACATGACCAATTTGGAATGACCGGTGTTGGGGAAAACGGTGGATAGAAAAATTGTGTCTAAATTATCAGAAAACTTTCCGCTCTCTGAGTTTCCATTGAGCAGATGGGAGCTGTCTTTGTTCGACCAAGCAAGGTCTTGGAAGATTCCGCTGTGTACGTTGGAATGACACGGGAGGGGTTATCCATTGTCCTCAAAGACCTGACAAAGTTGAATCCAGGACGAGCCTAAGCCCGAGGCATCATCTTCTTTTGTCTTCAATGTGACCGAAAACAATGACTGTTTACATACACCCCATTTCTGTTGTGACATGTGATGTTGCGTAAACATTGAATATCTAAATAAAAGAGGAGACGAAAACCTTTTTCGTCAGAGCTTGGTGCAGGACTGTACAAGGTGTACAGAGGCAATGTCTCTCGTCAGATCTGTCAGGCTTTGACATGGATTGTGTGTGCTCCTTCGACGCTGCGGGATTACAGGACGAGCCAGGCGTGAATTCAGGTACATGTTTTTATTTAAACACTATAATCAAGAATAATCAAACTAAGGGCGCTCACAAAGAGGAAGGAACTTGGCTAAACAGTACAAACGTGAAACAAAAACAGCTGCTCAAGGGCATGAAATACAATTTAACTATAAACTTAAACAGCACGATGGCAAGACTATAGACATGAAACAAAAGAGTGCACTATGGCATAAATATATAAACTTACTCGGCATGGAACTGTGGACAGGACGTAAAGGTTTGGACAGCATGGGTAGGGTGCGTGTGAGTGTGAAGATCCCAGGACGAAGACAAGAAAAGGAGTGACTTAAATAGCTGTGATGATTAGTGAAAACAGTTGAGGCTGAGAACAGGGACGTGACAGGTGAAAACTAATGAGGTTGGCATGGAAACAAACAAAACCAGGAAGTGCAAAACGTGACTGATTGTCCAAAATCAAAATCAAAAACATAACATGACAAAACAAAACATGATCCATAGGTGTGACAGAGCCCCCCCGTTAAAGACAGCTCCTAGATGTCCAAAACAAAAAACAAAACAAAACTATGATCGAGAGTCATGGGAGGGCGGGAGGGGGACATGGCGGTGGATCGCCAAACCACGTGTCCCCGTATCCAACGGGGCAAGGTAAGGTGGCGGCGACGCGTGGAGGACCGAGGTGGGCGACCCGGGAACGGCCATATCCGTGGCCGACCCCTTTGGCGTGGCGGACGACCACGTAGTGGCCACAATTGTGGCCGACGAGGTCGGCATCTTTGGCGTGGTGGACACCCACGTAGCAGCCACATCCGTGGCCAACAAGGAGGCGGGCGCGTCGTCATCGTGGCAGGCGTTGGCGATCGACGTGGTCGTGGACTTGGACTTGGTCGTGGAGCTGACACTGGCGGCGCTTGGCTTCGACGTGGAGCTGCCACTGGCGGCACTTGGCTTCAACGTGGAGCTGCCACTGGCGGCACTTGGCTTCGACGTGGAGCTGCCACTGGCGGCACTTGGCTTCGACGTGGAGCTGCCACTGGCGGCACTTGGCTTCGACGTGGAGCTGCCACTGGGGGCACTTGGCTTCGACGTGGAGCTGCAACTGGGGGCACTTGGCTTCGACGTGGAGCTGCCACTGGGGGCACTTGGCTTCGATGTGGAGCTGCCACTGGGGGCACTTGGCTTCGACGTGGAGCTGCCACTGGGGGCACTTGGCTTCGACGTGGGCTTGGACTTTGGCGTGGACTTGGACTTTGGCGTGGACTTGGACTTTGGCGTGGACTTGGTCTTGGAACTGGACGAGGTGGCCCTGCTGGAAGCTGCAACTTAATCGGCCGAAAGACTGGTGGAGGTGGCCGTGTTGGCCGCTGTGGCTTGGCAGGCTGAAAGACTGGAGGTGGAGGATGAGCTGGTCGCTGTGGCTTGGAACCGCACCGGGCAGAACCAACCCACAAGCACCCAGCCCCAGCCCCCCCCTCAAGGAGTGGCTGCCAGACACTTTCATCATGGTCTGGAAAAGTCTTTTGGGGTGGGCGGAGGGAGGTGAGGAGGAAGGCAGAGTCTTCCCCTTTGAATTGTCCATATTGTCTTTTTATTGTCTTTGTTTGATTATCTGAAAAAAAGTATTGTGGCTTGGGGGAGGGCTTGAGTCCTGGGGGGCGTGGTATGAATTTTGGATGGCTGTGACAGATGTGATCTATTGTGCAATATCATTTGTTTGTAGTAATTAATCATGGATATGGGGTTAGAGTCATCTGATGGAGGTGGGTGATTAATTGTGAAAGTCCTGAAAAAAAAATCTCCCTGATCTGTGATGTGTGTTGACGGTGGCGTGAAGTTGTCGTGGAGAGTCCGGGCACTTCGCGGTCCACTTCCGCCCTGAGTGGGAGGAGTTTGCTGGCGCAACGCTTCCTTTCCACACCTGGAAGCCTTCCCCAACGTCCTTTGTCGAGGGTGACGCTTCCGGGAAGACGGCATGGCGTCATCTTCGGACCAAATGGATTTTATTGGCACCAATTTTCCATCTGGCCCCCACATCATCTCTCTGAGCACCATGGAGGAATAGCGGAGCGTTTCCTCCTCCATAGCGCGCAGCACCGCCAACAAAGCCTCATCCAAATGATCATCTGCGAAGGAGCTCTTAAACAAACAAAACCAGGAAGTGCAAAACGTGACTGATTGTCCAAAATCAAAATCAAAAACATAACATGACAAAACAAAACATGATCCATAGGTGTGGCAAGATCTGAGTCCAAATTTAAGTCTGTCTCTGTTTGATTCCTTGCCTTTTTGTTTTGTTTAATGGATGTCATCAGTGTTTGAACCTGACATGGTGTTTTATTTTTTTTTAAACAAATATAGAACAAAATAATTTTTTTAACAAGTAATCAAATTAATTACTTGCTGTGATTTACAATGATGATACTCATATGTTTCATGTAAGTGGCACGCTACATTTGATGCACACAAGACAGCTTTATAATCCCAGCAAGTAGCTTTTTACTATGCGGCAGCCACTGCATGGACACACGCAACGGGACGACGTGGCGGAAGAGTGGCCGTGCGCAACCCAAGGGTCCCTGGTTCAATCCCCACCTAGTACCAACCTTGCCACGTCCGTTGTGTCTTGAGCAAGACACTTCACCCTTGCTCCTGATGGGTGCTGGTTAGCACCTTGCTTGGCAGCTCCCTCCATCAGTGTGTGAATGTGTGTGTGAATGGGTAAATGTGGAAATAGTGTCAAAGCGTTTTGAGTACCTTGAAGGTAGAAAAGTGCTATACAAGTACAATCCATTTATCATTTATCTATTTAACTATTTCTACGGGGTAATGAAGAACATCAAGTAAAGTGACAATCATCAACAATATCAATCCTACACTATAATATCAGTCTATGGACAACGAAAGACACAGCCGTTGAGGCACGGTTAAAACATTCCACAGGCGTCGACAATTTCCTTCCAGTCCGCAGACTACCCAATGAACGCACCCTCGCTGACATCACGCTTCACTCGACAACAAGGCCCCACCTTTTAAAGACACATGCTCACGCACTCCTCTCTCATGAAGCCTCTGTCAACTGCATATAACACATATATGAATGTTTGTTTTTTTTAAGTAACATGAATAACTTTACCTTCTAATTAATTACTTCTCTTAAAGAATACTTCCATTACTTTTTAGGGAAAGTAACAAGTACCTGTAAATAAATATCATGTATGGGGCATTTTGCTATTTCATTTAGAGGTGGATACAGGCTTAAAACACTTGTTCAACAAGAGGCATTTTGGATTTATACATTAAAAACTAGAGTACCTAAATGGTCAACTAGAAATCTAGAGTTGTGTTGTCTCTCCTTAGAAACGTATTACTTAATTAAATATACATATACATGTATATAATGTCTGTTGAGCTGAAGATTTTGAATTGTGTGGGGCATATGTCCCTTTGGAGCGGTATAACTCGGCTGGTAGAGTGGCCGTGCCAGCAACTTGAGGGTTCCAGGTTCGATCCCCGCTTCCGCCATCCTAGTCACAGTCGTTGTGTCCTTGGGCAAGACACTTTACCCACCTGCTCTCAGTGCCCCACACACTGGTTTAAATACAATTTAGATATTGGGTTTCACTATGTAAAAGCGCTTTGAGTCACTAGAGAAAAGAGCTACATAAATACAATTCACTTCCCTTCAGTTGGTTTTATGGTTTGTATTATTTTATGTGACCACCCACTTGCTCACACTCGGCAGCTGTTTCTTATCACCCACCTTGTTATCAATGAGCAGAGTCGACTGACCTACAACCAATCACTGCGCACTGCACAAAATCAAATCCAATCTCATTTGCATTTGATTTCATTTTCCTTTCTTTAACCAGGTAAAATCTAATCGAGATTAAAATCTCATTTGCAAGATTTGCCTGGCCAAGAGGGTACTAAAAACAGGTTTTTCATTCGTACATAGAAAAACAACAAACAGGAGCTGTCACACATTATACTTAAAAGTACGCATTACTTACAACATAAACATAAAAACATGCAATAGGTAAAAAAAAGAAGCAATCAGTTAATTAATCAATTAATTCCATGACCATGAAGAACCAAATCTGAAGGCATTTTTTTTCTTTTTTTTTACAGAAACTTGAGTTGGCTCTAGGAACCAACACGCCCTGTGACCTTCAACTTCTTATGGGTCACACTCCTGCTGCCTCTCATCCTGCTGTGCGCACTGCGGGCGTTCCCTCTCATCTGCGGGCTTGCCGCCGCGTGGCTGCAACCAGTCAGCAATCAACACACCTGTCCGTGATGAGCAACCAGCCTTCATAAGCAGCGCGTCTTGAGATCCAGTGCCAGAACGTAGCTTCTCGTACCCCGTACAATAAGCCAACACATCTCCAGCCTTCTCGCATGTGTATTCTCTCTCTCTGTGTTCCCTCCCCGTCGTGTTCATTGTCTCTCGTGTTACGTCGTCCTCCAGCTTCCTGTCGCCCTTCCTCGTTGTTGAGCTGTGTGTCTAATCTCCCTGGACCCCCTGTGGATTTCCTCTTGCCTTATTGGACTTTGAGCTCACGCCTGCCCACTGACCATGATGCCTCGCTACTGTCCTTGACTGTCAAACCTTCTGATTCCTTAGCCTGCTTTGCCCTTTTTGAACTTCTGCTCGAACACGCACCCTCAACACCCTCTGGTAACCACGCTCATATAATACTCACACATAGTCACATTACATATCTTTCGGTTAATCAAACACCCCACTCACATATTGTGCTTTCAATAAAGACGCTGACAGTGAGTATGATGTGCAGTGCAGTGAATTATATTTATATAGCGCTTTTCTCTAGTGACTCAAAGTGCTTTTACATAGTGAAACCCAATAATTAAGTTACATTTAAACCAGTGTGGGTGGCACTTGGAGAAGGTGGGTAAAGTGTATTGCCCAATGACAGCGACTAGCGTGGCGGAAGCGGGGATCGAACCTGGAACCCTCAAGTTACTGGCACACCCACTATACCAACAATGCTATTTTGCCCTAGCTAACGACGTCATCGCCTCTCTGCCCTTTTCTTCTCTCGTCTCACCGTCACACAACTGTAGCGACTGGTGTCTCCACACATGAAAGAACACAAATAAGGGGTAACTCTGAACTTTAAACAAAATAAACGCAAAACAGTTTATTCTTTGTAATTATGCAATCCAACTGTGAGTGAGAGTTGACAACAAGCGACCACAACATATTAAACAATGTTCGTCAACACTGTGCAATTATTGTAACGCATGTCAAGTTAAAGTTAAAGTACCAATGATTGTCACACACGAGTTGTCCTCTGCATTTGACCCATCCCCTTGATCAACCCCTGGGAATTGAGGGGAGCAGTGGGCAGCAGCGGTGCCACGCCCGGGAATCATTTATGGTGATTTAACCCCCAATTCCAACCCTTGATGCTGAGTGCAAAGCAGGGAGGTAATGGGTCCCATATTTCTATAGTCTTTGGTATGACTCAGCCGGGGTTTGAACTCCCAACCTACCGATCTCAGGGCGGACACTCTAACCACTAGGCCACTGAGTAGGTTTAAAGGCCTACTGAAATGAGATGTTCTTATTTAAACAGGAATAGCAGGTCCATTCTATGTGTCATACTTGATCATTTCGCGATATTGCCAGTTTTTTGCTGAAAGGATTTAGTTGAGAACATCGACGATAAAGTTCGCAACTTTTGGTCGCTAATAGAAAAGCCCTGCCTTTACCGGAAGTATGTGCGCGTAACGTCACTGGTTGCAGGATTCCACACATATTCACATTGTTTTTAATGGGAGCCACCAGCAGTAAGAGCAATTTGGACCGAGAAAGCGATAATTTCCCCATTAATTTGAGCGAGGATGAAAGATTCTTGAATTACGATATTGATAGTGAAGGAAGAGAAAAAAAAAAAAAAGCGACGGCTCCGGGCGACGGCAGTGTGAGCGTTTCAGATGTAATTAGACACATTTACTATTAGACACATTCTGGAAGATCCCTGTGGAGAGACGCAGCCGACGGGCCGACAGCGGGCTGAGAGAGACAGCCTTGGCCAAGAGGGAGGCCAGGAGGCGGGGCATGCGGCGGCGAGGAGAGGCGTGACTCATGCGGAGTGGCACGAGAGCGGCAATTTCAGTCAGTTGTGGACAACACACACCTGCTCACAATCTCTCCATCTGCTGCGAGATCATAAGAGAGGCGAAGGGGGCATGATCGGCAGGCAGTACGGAGGAGGAAACCCCGGCAACGACACGAGCGACGAGAGACCTAAGAAGACATGAGCCCCCGCGGAAGACGCAACACCCGGCCACCGAAAGGTGCGCAAAGACGAGCAGCCAAGGGCGCGCTAGAAAGTGGCGCGCCTGATTTGGACACAAAGATGACATTTATTGAAAGAATAAATGTATGTCAACCCTGCTACGAGGTGTCGTGCGTCCATGGTCCTGGCAACCCACACGGTGATGGCGGGAAGTCTGTCACAATCCCTTATCTGCTTATTGGTTTTAATAGTGTGTTAGTGAGATTTTAAAGATTGTAAAAGAGGTCGGATGGCTGCGGTGAACACAAAGTGTCTCAGAGAGAAGCCGAGGAGCCAAGCTCACAGTTGCCGCTGCTGCAGGACGACGAATAATCTAATGATTTCTCCGGTAAGATATATACCACAATTTTCCCATCCAAAAACATGCTGGTTGACGCAGAGAAAACATGTTTGCTTGACCCCTCCGCTTCACAAAAAGCAAAGAAACATCGGCTGTTTCTCAGGGCTAAAGACAGCTGCAATCCACCGCTTTCCACCAACAGCATTGTTTTTTATAGTCTCCATTATTAATTGAACAAATTGCAAAAGATTCAGCCGCGAGTGGTGCAACTGCTAATATTTCCTGACAGTCAGTGACGTCACGCGTACGCGTCATCATTCCGCGACGTTTTCAACAAGAAACTCGCGGGAAATTTAAAATTGCTATTTAGTAAACTAAAAAGGCTGTATTGTCATGTGTTGCAATGTTCATATTTCATCATTGATATATAAACTATCAGACTGCGTGGTCGGTGGCACATCGGTGGCAAAGTGCAGGGGTGTCAAATGTACGGCCAAATTTTTGCATGAAAGAAATGGCTGTTCTGAATGTGTCCACTAGATGTCACAATACAAATTCTGTGTATGTTTGTAGATCAGGGAGCTAGCATTCACCCGCATAACTATTGTGAGGGCATGTCGTGGTGACAATGCTTTTAACGTTCTCTAACACGTATCGTCGCTCCCGCCTTCACGCCATGATATCTGTGTGCCTATCGGTCACATGTAGCATGCGACCCCTGATTGCACACATCATCAATTGCAAGGCATACTTGTTCAACAGCCACACATGTTACACTGATGGTTGTGATATAAATAACTTTAACACTCTTACTAATATGCTCCACACTGTGAACCCTCACCAAACAAGAATGACAAACACATTTCGGGAGAACATCTGCACTGTAACACAACATAAACACAACAGAATAAATACCCAGAATCACATGCATATCTCCCGGGCTATATTATACACCCTCCATGTGGCCCCCCATCTAAAATGAGCTTGACACCCCTGGTTTACAGCCATACAGAAAGTCGGACAACTCCAACACCTCACATTACGTCTAAATTCCAGGTCTTTACATTATTACTCCCCAATCAGATGTGCTTATTCTACTGCCATTTGTCAAGAATGTAAATGTATGGATATTAATCATGAAATGCTGTAACTCAATTATAGAAATTCTCATAAAAAGATGTATATGACAGACAGAAAGTTACAGGAATGTACACCTTTATCCCATGCTTACTTTCAGGAAATCGCATGGCTGCGGTTGTAGTGACCCCAATATGCAGAAACCAGGAGAACGATGAGCAGGTAAGACGATTTTAATATTATTAATTTAGGAAGAGCAGTCACGCATGCAAACAATTTTTAACAATAGTCCATCCTTGAGCGCTGAGGAGCAGGCGAGGCAGGCATAAGTAGCAGCCTGCTGATTAGCACCAGGTGTGGCCAGGCTACCAATCAGCAGCAGGTGAGGGGAAAACGGCGCTCAGGGAGACATGCAGGAAATGTAACAAAAATGAGGGTACTGACAGGACATAAACATAAATGAAGTGACAGATCGTCATGCTTACATCTAATTTTGCAATAGGCACTAAATGAAGATCTCCAAAAGAGATACACATTATTTCCAAAGAAAGACATCGATCATGAAAAACAAGATCTCAAAAAAAAAAAGATTTTAATATTAGTTGGGCCAAGTCATTTTTAGAAAACTGCTGATATTCGATGATTATAGTATCTAATTGTTATGATGTCAGGTTTGAGACGTGTGCTGGTGGTATGGCCACAGTGTGCATGTCCGATGTTACTCACATGTTCTCCACTGAATGCTCAGGTAGTATTTGCGTTTGCTCACAGACATGAAAAATTAGAGGGAACGCTTTGCCCTTGCTCTGACGAAGGCCTTTAAGGCTGAATCGCGTAGGCATGTTTTTATTTGACGAGCCATGTAATAATGAAAGTTATTTTAATCATTATATTACCCGTTTTTATACACTGTTGATGGTGGTGCAGTGCCCAGTAGTGCGTAAATGTGTTTCTGTCTAGTATTTCTCCAGCAATGGTCATGTGGTGACATGAATGATGGTATTTTGAGAGGTAAACATTGAAGTCAGACATCACTGAAGGCCTAAGTGGGAAACGCACGGCCCGCCACTGTTTTTACTCTTAAGTAATTCAATATTTTTTCAAAGTCATTTTCCTGACAATGCGGGACACGCAACGCTAACAGTACCAATGCTAACAATACCAATCATAACAACAAAGTTAATGATATTCGCTGTGACCAATGGCTGTCTTAAAGTACAGGCTTCCCTGAGCTTAAGCCCAGGAGACCCACCCATTTCAGCCCCCCCGTATTGACACGGAATGCAATAATTGGGGTTTATAACTGTCAATCACACCTGCATGCCCTCATCAGAAAATAAGTATTTCCATGAGCAAAATTATTTTAAAAAGTGGATTATTTTGTTGCCATGCTGCTGTCAAATCGTGTTTTTGGAACATATTGCTGAATGCCCGTGTCTGCCTTGGCTTGCATTGGCGTGGTGTGACTACGAAGAGGGTGGCTGGGTTATAAAAATTTTGGCTCACTCCAAAACAATTTACTGCAAACTACATCTTTGCACAGACACCGGCTCGTAGCGATCCCTCGGGTGGCAGTGAGGGTCCACAATTTCATCCAACTGCGGCCACCATTTGGCGTTATTGTGCTTGGGGGAGAAGAGGTCACCGTTTTCACTGACTGGAACTTCCCCTTCCGAACATCCGCCCACAGTTTAAAAAAAAGAAATTCAGTCGGTACAGGATCCGTCAAACTAACGTAGAACGAACTAAGTAAGTCATCTACGTTAGTCCTGGTAAGGAGTTGGTTGAGTTTAGGGCGAAGGAAAAGGGAAAGGCCAAAGTTATAACAAGACAAAGTGTGGTGTTACCTGTTATACATTGGTGTAATTTTGTTTTGAAGACCAGAAAGCAGGAACCGGATCTGGTTGTGAGGAACCAGATTGTGGAGAGGCGGAGCCAACTGCCCTGCCCAAGATGGCGGCAAAGAGGCGGAGGATGCGGTGGAGCGGAGAGGCGGGGCTTGCTGGGAGCAATGCCTCCACAATCTAAATCAGGTGCGTGGCACACACACCTGCACACAATTAACTAATCTCCTCCTGCTGTATAAAAGGGGAGAAGGAGGAGAGATCAGGGAAGGAGTTGGAGTGTCCACAGCAGATGCAGTGCGTGAAGAGCAAGAGCGACAAAAAGCAGACGACGACAATGACGACGGCGGCTGAAAAGCGACCGGCGAACGAACAGTGGAGGAAGGAGCTAAAAAGCGATCCAAACTGCAGCCAAGCTTTATTGCAAAATAAAGAAGTCAAACCTGCTAAAGAGGTCTCCTTCCTTGGTGGTCTGCTGAACCCTAGCGACGACAGTAAGAGTCTGTCACACAGATTTGTTACATGGAACTGATGCTAAACAGATAAAGACTTGAATCGTAGGACAAGCCTTGCCATCTGTCAGATGCAAAATATGACAAAAGGAGAAATAAACAATAGCCTACTTGCTGAAATAATCTCTCATCAAATATTTTCTCCGGACAATGACGTAAAAGTGGAAGGAGAATGACATCACATCCGGTAAGCCTTGCAAAATTATATGGAATTGGTCGATGAAACGCTATCCAGAAACGCCCATGACAGAAACGCTCAGGCCGCAGCTGGTTTTTGGGTTAATGGGTTCACGGACTTATAGTTTGATCAGTTGAATGTTTTTGTTGATAGTTTGTAATATTTTTGTTAAAATTAATTCATATGTATAATTAAAATGTGATATTTGGGGAAAAGTAGTTGTCGTAACGTGTTATTACAAAATGAAAAGGGGAAGTTTTTTGGGTTGGTGCACTAATTGTAAGTGTATCTTGTGTTTTTTATGTTGATTTAATAAATTAAAAAAAATACAAATGACTAAAAAATAAATAAAACAAATATATGTATATATTCTGCGGCCCGGTACCAATCGAGCCCGGTGGTTGGGGACCACTGCACTAGAGAATAAGAAGTGCTTGAAACTCCGCATGTCAACATCTCCGGCCGGTGCCACACCCAACAAAATGCCGAAGCAGCCAGCACCGACCCAATTGAGGCTGGCGTCTTCTATTTCCAAATCAACACCGTATGAATAAATAGTTAACAATTAACGACAGATTGAGATAACGTCCACAGGAACCTACCACATAGTGTAGGACATACACTATTTGATTTCCTATTATGCAGCTAATTTTTATTTTACAGTTTTTGAAATATCTTGTGTGACATCATACACAAAAGTGCACTTTATTTGTTTTAAAATATTGTAGTGGCGTTCTGTATAAAAAGTGCAGTTTAGATTAGTGTTGTTTTGATACGGCTTGTTTTAAAAAGTCTCTGACACTCTTGTAATTTCTGTTTTGAAATTACACAAAAGTTTGTGTCACTGCTTAATAACTGTTTAGTAAATACAGTTTTGGTAAATTTACTTAGTTGTGATTTCCCTTTCTGCAAGAAAGTAACAAATGAGCACATATTAATGCAGTACGAACAAGAAAGTTTTAATGTAATATTTTTATTTTAATTTAAAAACTTTTTTTTTATTTTCCTGAAGGAACTCTCCCGAAGGAATCAATAAAGTACTATCTATCTAGCTATCTATCTATCTATCTATCTATCTATCTATCTATCTATCTATCTATCTATTTATCCATCTATGTAGATATATAGAATCATGACACTGGTGTGATTATATGCATCAAGTGTTATTTCAAGATTAAGGCAAAATATCAAAGTATATATCGTGTATCATGACATGGCCTAAAAATATCACCAAGCCCTATGTGAAACGAGCGTAATGGATTATATGGGATATGTTTCATGTTTTGTTTAGGAGGGATCTAAGTATATTGAAAATAACTTATTTAGCAGGTTATAAACGTTTTTTAAATATTAATTTCCGTATTTTTCGGACTATAACTCGCAGTTTTTTTCATAGTTTGGCTGGGGGTGCGACATATATTCCGGAGCGATTTATGTGTGAAATTATTAACACATTACCGTAAAATATCAAATAATATTATTTATCTCATTCGTGGAAAAGACGAAGAAAATGTCAGCAATCGTCACACACACGTCAACCAAGAAGAATTTGGCGGGGGAGGGCCAGGGCAGAAGTGCATTGTGGGTCATGGAATGCTAACTGCTATATGCTACTGCCATAGCTATTAAAATGGATCATTTCATCGTTGGCGGTAACTTATAAAAACTGAGAAGGGCTGAACCAAAATGGCACCGAAAAGGAAATCACGTACTGCAGATTACACAATATCAAATAATATCATTTATCTCATTCGCGGAAGAGACGAAGAAAATGTCAGCAATCGTCACATACACGTCAACCAATAAGAATTCGGCGGGGAGGGTCATGGCAGAAGTGCATTGTGGGTCATGGAATGCTAACTGCTATATGCTATTTGCTACCACCGTAGCTATTACAATGGATCATTTCATCGTTGGCGGTAACTTATAAAAACTGAGAAGGGCTGAACAAAAATTGGACCAAAAAGGAAATCATGTACTGCAGATTACAAGCTGGACGTAGTGAAATTTGCAGCAGAACACGACAAGAGGAAGCGGCGCACACCTTTGGATTTGGCAGAGTTTTTTAGAAGCGACATCTAAGGAAGAAGATTTCATCGGATTTATCGATTAAGAGTGACAGATTGTTTGGTAAACGTATAGCATGTTCAATATGTTATAGTTATTTGAATGACTCTTACCATAATATGTTACGTTAACATACAAGACACCTTCTCCGTTGGTTATTTATGTGTCATATAACGTACACTTATTCAGCCTGTTTTTCCCTATTCTTTATTTATTTTAAATTGCCTTTCAAATGTCTATTCCTGGTGTTCGATTTTATCAAATACATTTCCACCAAAAATGCGATTTATATTCCAGTGCGACGTATATATGTTTTTTTCCTTCTTTATTATGCATTTTCGGCCGGTGCGACGTATACTCCGGAGCGATTTATAATCCGAAAAATACGGTACAAACTATACAAACAAAATTAATTAATTAAAAAATCCTACTTCACGGAAATGTGTTCACCAGAGTCAGGCCTGGAACTACGAACGACTTTAAATTGCTGTATTCATAACTTTTCCCAACCCAAGGTACTTCAATAAAACCAGGGAACTACTGAGAAAAAACATCAGTCTGACTAGCCCACAGAATCTTATATGTTTTGTTTATGCGATGGACGTCAAGGTTTTTTAATGTGTCCCGATATAAAGTGTTTCATATGATGGTGTGCAAACATTAGTTACAAACACATTTATTATCGAGAAAAAAAAACTACATTAAGAGGTTTGTTGCGATGCGTGTCCATCAGCGATTCTAAACAAATTAAAATGGATGAATGTTTCTTTTCATATCATTATAATGTTTTGGTGGATGTTCAAAGAGCATAGAACATGCAGAGCTTGAGGGGCAAAAGGAATAACAACTTTTCTTCAACCACAAAGTGAATTGCTGTTCAAATTAATTTAAAAGCAAATTAAATGAATTAGTTATTCGACTGAATGATCTGGATTAGATTGTATTTTATTCAAAACCTTTTCTCACCACTTCCATCTACCTTTCGGTGTATTTCACTCTCTGCTTTGAAGTGAGTCTTGCCAATTTCCTCCCATCGCTTCGTCAATCTGAGTGAGTTCAAAACAAAATAAAGCAATTTGAGATGTATTCATGCCATCTTTGATCCAATCTGCAGTCACCTTGACGCCTGCATCCTTGAAACAGCCACCGGTGCTGTGCTAACATTCATTGACTTACGCCCCTTGCGCTTTGTTTTTCGTGAACAGTCGCTTTCAATCTGCACTGACTCTTTTACCACGCACTGCATTATCGGCTAATAACCTGGAATTTGTTTGTCCAACCCCCCACCCGCCTCTCATTGGGTCTGATCAAAAGCCAATTCTATCCCAGTCAAATATTTGTATTTCTGCCTTGTCTGTTTGATTAGACTGCCAATCCTGCCAGTCCCGTCAATCCCACCTTGAGTGTTCTTTCCCTGAACTCCGGCACAGCTCACTGCCCCGCAATCTTTCCAGATTGACTGTGTAACAGCTCCTGATGACAACCAGAGTCCCCACAGGGAACATTCCATGCTACTGCATTCAAGGTTATTCTAAAGTATAAAGCTGGGATTTGTTGGAACAATGGTTTTATTGAATGACTTTAAAGCCAAGCACATGGTACATAAAGATGCCGAGGGGTTCTGTGACGGACTATCACGTAAAATAGCAGGTTTTATCTGCAGCACATGAGATTTTACTCAAATGTAAGTTGAATGATGAAAGAAAATATTTTAATGAATGATTCTTGGCCGTTCATTCAGTGTTTACAGTCGTGGTCAAAAGTTTACATACACTTGTAAAGAACATAATGTCATGGCTGTCTTGAGTTTCCAATAAATTCTACAACTCTTATTTTTTTGTGATAGAGCAGAGATCTCAGACACGAGGCCCGCGGGCCAATTACGGCCCAGGAGACGTTATTTTGCGGCCCCCTTCCTAATATCAAAGTTTAATGTTAGTTCGGCCCGCACGTTTTATATGAATGGCGCTTGACAGCGTTGTGTTATTTGAGTCCAAAATGGCTCTTTCAACGTTCTGGGTTGCCTACCACTGCGTTAGTGGAAAAGCGGCAAATGAGTGAAAGCGACAGAGACGTTGCCATGGAGAAGAGGGTTTTCTTACGTGTCTGGCTAGAGTCACACCGCGACACCTCTCCGTCAGTATTAACAGTCCCCGATAATCTAGACGAGGGGTCACCAACGCGGTGCTCGCGGGCATAAGGTAGCCCGCAAGGACCAGATGAGTCGCCCGCTGGCCTGTTCTAAAAAAAAGCTCAAATAGCAGCACTTACCAATTAGCTTCCTCTATTTTCTATATTGCCCGTCCGCTTAAAAGGGGTGGGGGGGTCGCACTAATATACAATGAAAACTTTAACCTTAGTCCTAACATAAATAATAAATATAAATCGTTTGAGGTGCTTACTATGAGGTCTGTCACACCGCTGCCTCTACACCTGGCTGTTATCTACCGCCCCCCAGGGCCCTGTTCGGACTTTATCAATGAATTCTCAGAGTTCGTTGCTGATCTAGTGACACACGCCGATAATATAATCATAATGGGGGACTTTAATATCCACATGAATACCCCATCGGACCCACCGTGCGTAGCGCTCCAGAGTATAATTGATAGCTGTGGTCTCACACAAATAATAAATGAACCCACGCATCGCAACGGTAATACGATAGACCTAGTGCTTGTCAAGGGGATCACCGCTTCCAAAGTTACGATACTCCCGTATACTAAAGTATTGTCCGATCATTACCTTATAAAATTCGAGGTTCAGACGCATGTTCGTCAAACTAATAATAATAATAACTGCTATAGCAGCCGCAACATTAATACAGCCACAACGACAACTCTTGCTGACCTACTGCCCTCGGTAATGGCACCATTCCCAAAGTATGTGGGCTCTATTGATAACCTCACTAACAATTTTAACGACGCCCTGCGCGAAACCATTGATAACATAGCACCGCTAAAGTTAAAAAAGGCTCCAAAAAAGCGCACCCCGTGGTTTACAGAAGAAACTAGAGCTCAGAAATTATTATGCAGAAAGCTGGAACGCAAATGGCGCACGACTAAACTTGAGGTGCACCATCAAGCATTTAGTGATGGTTTAATAACTTATAAACGCATGCTTACCTTAGCTAAAGCTAATTATTACTCAAATCTCATCCACCGTAATAAAAACGATCCTAAATTTTTGTTTAGTACGGTAGCATCGCTAACCCAACAAGGGACTCCTTCCAGTAGCTCCACCCACTCAGCTGATGACTTTATGCAATTCTTTAGTAAGAAAATTGAAGTCATTAGAAAGGAGATTAAAGACAATGCGTCCCAGCTACAACGGGGTTCTATTAACACTGACACGATTGTATATACGGCGGATACTGCCCTCCAAAATAGTTTCTCTCGTTTTGAGGAAATAACATTAGAGGAATTGTTACAACGTGTAAATGGAATAAAACAAACAACATGTTTACTTGACCCTCTTCCTGGGAAACTGATCAAGGAGCTCTTTGTATTATTAGGTCCATCAGTGCTAAATATTATAAACTTATCACTTTCCTCGGGCACTGTTCCCCTAGCATTCAAAAAAGCGGTTATTCATCCTCTCCTTAAAAGACCTAACCTCGATCCTGACCTCATGGTAAACTACCGACCGGTGTCTCACCTTCCCTTCATTTCAAAAATCCTCGAAAAAATTGTTGCGGAGCAGTTAAATGAACACTTAGCGTCTAACAATCTATGTGAAACCTTTCAATCCGGTTTCAGGGCAAATCACTCGACGGAGACAGCCCTCGCAAAAATGACTAATGATCTATTGCTAACGATGGATTCTGATGCGTCATCTATGTTGCTGCTCCTCGATCTTAGCGCTGCTTTCGATACCGTCGATCATAATATTTTATTAGAACGTATCAAAACACGAATCGGTATGTCAGACTTAGCCCTGTCTTGGTTTAACTCTTATCTTACTGATAGGATGCAGTGTGTCTCCCATAACAATGTGACCTCGGACTACGTTAAGGTAACGTGTGGAGTTCCCCAGGGTTCGGTCCTTGGCCCTGCACTCTTCAGCATCTACATGCTGCCGCTAGGTGACATCATACGCAAATACGGTGTTAGCTTTCACTGTTATGCTGATGACACCCAACTCTACATGCCCCTAAAGCTGACCAACACGCCGGATTGTAGTCAGCTGGAGGCGTGTCTTAATGAAATTAAACAATGGATGTCCGCTAACTTTTTGCAACTCAACGCCAAAAAAACGGAAATGCTGATTATCGGTCCTGCTAGACACCGAACTCTATTTAATAATACAACTCTAACATTTGACAACCAAACAATTAAACAAGGCGACACGGTAAAGAATCTGGGTATTATCTTCGACCCAACTCTCTCCTTTGAGGCACACATTAAAAGCGTTACTAAAACGGCCTTCTTTCATCTCCGTAATATCGCTAAAATTCGCTCCATTCTGTCCACTAAAGACGCTGAGATCATTATCCATGCGTTTGTTACGTCTCGCCTCGACTACTGTAACGTATTATTTTCGGGTCTCCCCATGTCTAGCATTAAAAGATTACAGTTGGTACAAAATGCGGCTGCTAGACTTTTGACAAGAACAAGAAAGTTTGATCACATTACGCCTGTACTGGCTCACCTGCACTGGCTTCCTGTGCACTTAAGATGTGACTTTAAGGTTTTACTACTTACGTATAAAATACTACACGGTCTAGCTCCATCCTATCTTGCCGATTGTATTGTACCATATGTCCCGGCAAGAAATCTGCGTTCAAAGGACTCCGGCTTATTAGTGATTCCCAAAGCCCAAAAAAAGTCTGCGGGCTATAGAGCGTTTTCCGTTCGGGCTCCAGTACTCTGGAATGCCCTCCCGGTAACAGTTCGAGATGCCACCTCAGTAGAAGCATTTAAGTCTCACCTTAAAACTCATTTGTATACTGTAGCCTTTAAATAGACTCCCTTTTTAGACCAGTTGATCTGCTGTTTCTTTTCTTTTTCTTCTATGTCCCACTCTCCCTTGTGGAGGGGGTCCGGTCCGATCCGATGGCCATGTACTGCTTGCCTGTGTATCGGCTGGGGACATCTCTGCGCTGCTGATCCGCCTCCGCTTGGGATGGTTTCCTGGTGGCTCCGCTGTGAACGGGACTCTCTGCTGACGACTGTGTTGGATCCATTGTGGATTGAACTTTCACAGTATCATGTTAGACCCGCTCGACATCCATTGCTTTCCTCCTCTCTAAGGTTCTCATAGTCATTATTGTCACCGACGTCCCACTGGGTGTGAGTTTTCCTTGCCCTTATGTGGGCCTACCGAGGATGTCGTGGTGGTTTGTGCAGCCCTTTGAGACACTAGTGATTTAGGGCTATATAAGTAAACATTGATTGATTGATTGATTGATTTTTTAAATTGTATTTATTTCTTAGCAAGCTGGTCTCGCTTTGCTCGACATTTTTAATTCTAAGAGAGACAAAATTCAAATACAATTTTTTAAAATAAATTTCAGAAAGACAATTTTAGAGAAAAAATACAAGCTTAAAAATGATTTTACGATTTTTAAACACACACATTTTTACCTTTTAAATTCCTTCCTTTTCTTTCCTGACAATTTAAATCAATGTTCAAGTAAATATTTTTTTTTATTGTAAAGAATAATAAATACATTTTAAATTAATTCTTCATTTTAGCTTCTGTTTTTTCGACGTAGAATATTTGTGAAATATTTCTTCAAACTAATGATTTAAATAAAAAAAAAATATTTTGGCAAATCTAGAAAATCTGTAGAATTATTTTTAATCTTATTTCAAAGCCGTTTGAATTTCTTTTAAAATTGTTGTTCTGAAAAATCTAGAAGAAATAATGATTTATCTTTGTTAGGAATATAACTTAGTCCAATTTGTTTTATATTCTAACAAAGTGCAGATTGGATTTTAACCTATTTAAAACATGTCATCAAAATTCTAAAATTAATCTTAATCAGGAAAAATTACTAGTGATGTTCCCTAAATTATTTTTTAATTTTTTCAAAAAGATTCGAATTAGTTAGTTTTTCTCTTCTTTTTTTCGGTTGAATTTGGAATTTTAAAGAGTCAAAATTAAAGATAAACTATGTTTCAAAATTAAATTTTCATCTTTTTCGTGTTTTCTCCTCTTTTAAACCGTTCAATTAAGTGTTTTTTTCATCATTTATTCTCTACAAAAAACCTTCCATAGAAGGAAAAAAAATGTACTACGGAATGACAGACAGAAATACTCTTTTTATTATTATTTTTATTTATTTATCTGTTTCTATATATATTTATTGTGAGAAATCATTAAGATGATCAATGTTTCCACAGATAAATATTGTTAATTATTAATAATAACATAGAGTTAAAGGTAAATTCAGCACTTTAGTTATTTCTGGCAATTTATTTAAGTGTGTATCAAACTGGTAGCCCTTCGCATGAATCAGTACCCAAGAAGTAGCTCTTGGTTTCAAAAAGGTTAGTGACCCCTGACCTAGACCAATGCAAACCGTTATTGTTTTTTTATTGTTTAATTTGCATTGCCTCACACGATGAACACTACATATATTTCTATATGACGCCGAATAACACTCCGGGAGCCGTCCCTTTTTTGCGCTCGCTATCCCGGTACTTTCCCGGCTATTATCCGCCAACCGCCGTGTTGCTGTAGGGAGGAAAAGCGGAACGACACACATTTCGGAAATAATATTATTCTCCGTGCGTCGGCTAAATACAAATTTATTCCACAACCCCAAACATGTCTTTTTCAAAGTCTGCAGTGAAGAGAAGGGTTAGTGATATGCAAAGACAATTTCAGGAAAAGTGGGAGATGCAATATTTCTTTGTTGAGCACAGGAGCTTCCCGACGCGTCTTATTTGCACAGAGAAAGTTGCGTTGCACAAGGGATACAATTTGAAACGTCATTATACAACTAGACATGCTGAGGAGTATGCAACATTTTTTTTTTTGGAAATCTTTTCTCGCGGCCCAGCCTCACCCAGACTCTGCATCCAGCGGTCCCCAGGTGAAGTGAGTTTGAGACCCCTATGATAGAGTGATTGGAGCACATACTTGTTTGTCACAAATTACATTCATGAAGTTTGGTTCTTTTAAGCATTTATCATGGGTCTACTGAAAATGTGAGCAAATCTGATGGGTCAAAAGTATACATACAGCAATGTTAATATTTGGTTACATGTTCCTTGGCAAGTTTCACTGCATTAAGGCGCTTTTGGCTTCTCGTTGAATTTTTGACCACTCCTCTTGACAAAATTGGTGCAGTTCAGCTAAATTGGTTGGTTTTCTGACATGGACTTGTTTCTTCGGAATTGTCCACATGTTCTCAATGGGGTTAAGGTCAGGTCTTTGGGAAGGTCATTCTAAAACCTTAATTCTAGCCCTGAATGAAAACATTCCTTTACCACTTTTGACATGTGTTTGCGGTCATTGTCCTGTTGGAACACGCAACTGCGCCCAAGACCCAACCTCTGGTTTCATGAATTTAGGTTGTCCTGAATAATTTGGAGGTAATCCTCCTTTTTTAGTGTCCCATTTACTGTCTGTAAAGCGCCAGTTCCATTGGCAGCAAAACAGACCCAGGGCATAAAATACTACCACCACTCTGCTTGGTGGTAGGGATGGTGTTCCTGGGATTAAAGGCCTCACCTTTTCTCCTCCAAAAATATTGCTGGGTATTGTGGCCAAACAGCAAAATTTAAGTTTCATCTAACCACAGGTCGTATTCTTGTCCATGAGATCAGCAGCAAACTTTAGACGAGCCTTAAAGTGTTGCCTCTGGAGCAAGGGCTTCCTTCTTGCATGATAGCCTCTCAGTCAATGGCGATGCAAAACACGTTTGACTGTTGACACTGACACCTGTGTTCTAGCAGTTTCCAATTCATTGCAGACTTACTTTTTGGTGGTTCTCGGTTGACTCTTGATCATCTTGACCAATTTTCTCTGAGCAGCAGGTAATAACTTGCGTTTTCTTCCTGTTTGTGGCAGTGACAAAACTGTGCCATGCACTTTATACTTACAAACAATTGTCTGCACAGTTGCTCTTGGGACCTCAAGCTGCTTTCAAATGGCTCCAAGTGACTTTTCTGACTCGTTCAAGTCAATGATTCATTTTTACAGATCTGTGCTGAGTTCCTTTGACTTTCCCATTGTCGTGTTTGTAACCGAATCAAATGACTGCATCATATGAGCCCTATTTAAATGGCGCTATATGGGAACATCATTTCAACACACTGGCTGTACGAGGTGGTATGGACTTTCATTTGCGTCGTAATTGTTGGCATTGTTGGCATCCATAAGTCTCAGGAGACAATGGATTGGCGCCCCTTGGATATGTTTTAATTGGTATTGCAGCGTCTGCTGTGGCGGTACAGACCCACACGGGAGAGACAGTCTCTGTTGCACTTGGTGCATTTGTAGGTCGAGTCAGCTACAGGATGTAGTTGTTTGCGCTTTCTCTGAGCTTGCTTGTCATCTGCAAGCTGGCGGAGTTTTGCCTCGCCACCTTTCAGTCCAGTGTTCACAGTGTGTCTCCAGCTGTATCTGTCCTGAGCAAGCTCTTTCCAGGTGTTCAGGTCCATGTCGAGTGCTTTCAGGTCACGTTTGCAGACATCCTTGAAGCGGAGATGTGGCCGTCCTGTTGTCCCCTTGCCGGAGGCAAGCTCTGCGTAGAGGATGTATTTGGGGATCCGGCCATCGTCCATTCGATGCACATGGCCAAGCCATCAAAGGCGACGCTGACGAAGGAAAGTGACCATGCTGCGAATCTTGGCTTGCATCAGCACCTCGTTGTTTGTCACACGAACACTCCATGTAATCCCGAGTATGCAACAGAGGCAGCGCATGTGAAAGGCACCTAGCCTCTTCTCCTGCGAGGAGTACACAGTCCAGTATTTGCTGGCGTACAGGAGAGTACTTTGCACGCAGGCACAATACACAGCGATTTTCAGCATGCTGTTGTTCAACACTCTTTGCGACAACCTGGCCAAGGTTGTGGATGCCTTGCCGATCCTCTTGTTAATCTCTGCTTCCAGTGAGAGGTTGTCAGTGATGGTGGAGCCAAGGTATGTGAACTGGCTGACGACCTCTAGTTCATAGTTGTTGATGGTGATACAGGGTGGTTCTTAATTACAGTTTTGTGGACTGTTTTTTTTATCCCACAATTTCAACAAATACAAATTTGTGTTTCAAAATTCAGTTTGCAAAATACTGTTGTGGAGGGGGCATGGCCCACACGTCTCCTGCGGGCAGGGCGTGTGCAGGAGACGGCTATGAAGCAGCTGACAGGTGAGTGGATCTCCCAACTGGAACGGGTTATCTATTCACCTGTCTCCTTTATTAGCAGCGTCCGAAACCATGAGGGAGGAAGGGAGAATACGGAGAAAAACAACTCACTCACGACGCACACGAAGAACACAATGAACAATTGCAAATAATAAAATACTTTCAAACCTTGGATACAGGCTCCACAGATATTCTGTCGGTCCAAAGGGAACTCACGACAGTAGACTTCCACAACGGTGTTTTTACATTTTGGTGTAAAAAGTTCAGTGCAGAAATATTTGTTGCTTCACAACTCCCTTTCGGTAAATTAAGACTGAAGCAATTCATCCTGTCTCAGAATCAACCAATGATGTGTCAAGTTTGAAATCATGTGACCAAGGTCTTGCAAAGTAGCAAAAAGACAGCTGCACGCTATAACAGACCTGGACATAAAACAACGCAATAAATATTTCAATCCGTCCCGCTGGATGTTTCTAAACTATAGAAATGTTTCCAATGGTTAGATTCTGCACTTACGGGTGAATTCGGTAATTTTTGGAACAACGTCACAGCAGCGCCCTGCAGGCGAGGCACGAAGCAGAGTGGGCGGGGTTTGTTTACAAAGCAGCAAGCTTGAGATGTGAGTGTCAGACGGAGGCAGATTTCAACAAGAAAGTTCTGAAAAAAAGTGGTATGTTGAATATGTGGATATTTTGCGGTGCCTTTTGCGTTTATGTTTAGCCGTCAGAGGTGGGTAGAGTAGCCAGAAATTGTACTCAAGTAAGAGTACTGTTACTTTAGAGATTTATTACTCGAGTAAAAGTAAGGAGTAGTCACCCAAATATTTACTTGAGTAAAAGTAAAAAGTATGTTGTGAAAAAAACTACTCAAGTACTGAGTAACTGATGAGTAACCTGTTTGTTTAAAGATTACGGCAACAAATAATGCACAAAAACATAAAAATAGCATGAGCAAATTCAGAGCCAGGAATATATCTTAAGCAACTAAAACAATAATATATATTAAATAATAGTACATTAAAATAAAAAAAATTAAGGCACATTGAGCCACAATAACTTAACAGCACCATAGGCTCAGTAGGCATTGATTGATTGATTGATTGATTGAAACTTGTGTTAGTAGATTGCACAGTACAGTACATATTCCCTACAATTGACCACTAAATGGTAACACCCCAATAAGTTTTTCAACGTTTATCAATTACTTAATAAATGACCAAGTCGAAGTGATCTCTCATATATACATATACATACACACACATATCATACATATATTAGGGCTGGGCAACGATTACACATTTTAATCGAAGTTAATCGCACTATTTCTCTGGTTAATCGCGATTAACTGCATTGTATACGCAAAGCCCAATAATGAATTCAAAAGTAGTGTGTAGTGCACCTTTATTGGAATATTCCCCCACATGAACAAAAGCGCCAAAACATTTGTTGTGCAAACACAATTTAAATCAGTCCTTGTTAAACAGTAGCAGTTAAATAGCATATTTTATGAAAATCAACTCAAAAAATGTAAATACAAACATTTAAGCTTATTACTACCACTGCCAGGGTATTTAAGTTATCCTGTTTGTTATGGAAAATAAATATAATCTACATACAAATCTCTGACCCACAATCATAACATCTGAACAGGCAATTTCTGAGGTAACAGCAGAAACATTTTTTTTATCAGGGATCTTATGTTTAAAAAACCTATATTATAGGTAGTGGGCTGTTTTAGGGAATTTATGATCAAATTATCCGCAGTAGCAATATTAATAATGTTGTGTTTATTCTGCGTAGTGCACTTAAAATAATTATGACCATATCTAGGAATAGATATGATGGGAGTTTTCCGATTGTTTGCTTGGTGCTTTGATAAACTGAATGCATATACATGGTACTATATTGTGATGTTATGAGCCAGGGAAAAAAATAACTACCCTACCCAGCATGCAACAGGAGTGACGAGCATGCGCGGTTGTCCGGTAAAGGTTGTGTGTCTCCATGACGGCATCTTGTATGTTGTGATATGCACGCTCTGAAAGTAAACGTTAAAAACTCAGCCCACACTCCTCGTCTGCATTATTCATAAATAACAGACAACACATATACTCCGCTGCTTCACAGGCCGCTGGATGTAGCCGGCAAAGTATTCCCATGCTAGCTAGCCGGTCTAGCAAGCACGCGTCATTCAGTCCAAAACGGCCCGATCTATCCACATCCAGAATTGTCTGGCGGTCGTAAGTGATCCCGGAGTGACCACGCTGTAAGCCAGCCATGAAATTTGCAGAATTGTCTGGTATTTTTCTCCAAATGTTCCATCTTTACCAAGAGTCCCTTGACGCCGGGCGACGCCATTTTGTTAAGAAAAGGCGTTAACAAAATAAAAGCATGTACACAACATACGCAAATGTGCGATAAAATAATTGTCGGCGTTAATATATTGATGAGTTAACTCCTAATTAACGCATTAATTTGCCCACCCCTAATATATATATATATATATATATATATATATATATATATATATATATATATATATATATATATTTATATATATATATATATATATATATATATATATATATATATACGTACAGTACGTACAATTATATATGCAGTATATAATTAATATTTATTTATTTTGCCGTTTTTGTTCACATGTTAAAGGTGTTTTAATGAACATACATGCATGTTTAACACATAGATTCCTATCTTTCATGAACACAAGAATATAAGTTGGTGTATTTGATTCTAAAGACTTGCATTGGTTGGAATCAGACAGTATAGTGCAAATAACGTCCACGTTTTCAAATGGAGGAGAAAAAAATGTCCTCTTTTCTGTCTAATACCACATGAAAGTTGTTGGTTTTTGGCATCTTATTATTCCAGCTTCCATATTCCTTTTTATACACTTTACAATAAATACATTGGCGGCAAACTCCGTAGCTTGCTAGCTTGTTTGCGCTGGCTTTAGGAGACTCTTATTTTGTTAGCGCAAGCGCGATGGAGCAGCACTTTTATTGTGAAGACAGGAACTGTGCGATCAGTCTTTAGGCTTCTGACGGGAAGTACGGTTGAAATAAAAAGTGCCTTTTTTCCTTTACACTTTTGATTGATTGATTGAACCTTTTATTAGTAGATTGCACAGTACAGTACATATTCCGTACAATTGACCTCTAAATGGTAACACCCCAATACGTTTTTCAACTTGTTTAAGTCGGGTCATGTGACCGCCTGGCTCTGTTTGATTGGTCCAACCACACCAGTGACTGCATGTGATTGGTGAAGCGCAGACATGCGTATCCAACTTTGAAGGTCTGTCATAAACCAAAACAATCATTAACAGATCGATAAATAAAAAAAGTAGCGAGTAGCGAGCGATAAATGGAGCGGAATAAAAGTAGCGTTTCTTCTCTATAAATATACTCAAGTAAAAGTAAAAGTATGTTGAATAAAAACTACTTGTAGAAGTACAATTTCTCCCAAAAGTTACTCAAGTAAATGTAACGGAGTAAATGTAGAAAAAGTTGTTCTTGCTGGATTATAAAATATGACGGTAAAAAGGATGTGGTCTTGGAAGTAGAAGACCATTGTTAACATATTCTCAATAATCTGTTTTTTATTGTTTAAAGTTAATATTGTAAATCCCACATTCTGAATTGTCATGGACATGGAAAGTGTTTTTGAGATGGTTTTGTCATGATCCATGGGCCGGATCATGTTTTTATTATGTTCTGTTATTTTTGGACTCCCTTGGTTCCTGTTTTGTGCACCTCCGGGTTTGTTTTGGTTTCTTTGGGGATTAATTGGGTTCACCTGCCTCTGGTTAGTGGTCGGCACGCTCACCTGCAGTCTACCAGTAATCAGAGAGCTATTTATTCACCTTTCTCACCACGCTCAGTCTGGCTTCTTTGTTTGCTCCACGCAACAAGTTACGTCTGGTTATTCCTGGAATTCTTGATTCTTGTTCCTGCGCTAAGCTACGCCATAGTTTGCCATGCTATCGGACTGCTTTTGTGTTTATTCTTGTTTTGTCTGCTTGTATCCACGGTGTATGATTTATGAGAAATAAATAATCTCCTACCTTCACGCTTTCGGCCGGAGTTGTCCGTTCTGTAATTTGGGAGGAACGGCTCCGCAGTAAGTTGCGACCCACAGGTAAGAGATTTATCGTAACAATGTATCATCTGTCATTATTGTGTGAGTGTTTGTACCATCATTTGATCAGCTTTTATCCTTTTTTACAGAATCTCTGAATTTTTTTCACGAATGCACAACAACCTCCACATCTTAAAGTGCTCATAAAAAGAAATCTAAGCACATACATCAGAAGAGATGGAGTGTAGCAAGTAGCGCTTCAAATTGACTGCAAATTTGACAACTCATCGACTGGTTCTGAGTAATGATCGATTTGCTGCAAACTTAGTTTACCAGATTTGGCTCTCACTGACATTTTTTACACTAAATTTTTACACATTGAGTTTTAAAACAATGTATTATAACAAACATTTTTTAAACACACATTTTGCTCACACATTTGTATTCAATGAAATTGTCAGCATCATTTGATAATAAATACTGGGGGCCTCACGCCAATGTCCAAAGTTTCAAATGTGGGCAGTCGAACCAGACTCCTCTGAATCAAATGGTGAACACATTGTGGTCAAAACCTGATTTTTTTCATATTTACGTATGATGGAATTGATACCCAGTAATGCCGACATACACTCTATTGCCAAAAATTTTTGGCCACCCATCCAAGCACGTCGCAACTGGACTCTAGAACAGTGGAGACGCCTTCTCTGGAGTGATGAATCACTCTTTTCCATCTGGCAATCTGATGGACGAGTCTGGGTTTGGAGGTTGCCAGGACAACAGCCCCTTAGTTCCAGTGAAAGGAACTTTGAATGTTCCAGGATACCAAAACATTTATTATCTATGACAATTCTATCTTCCCATCGTTGTGGGAACAGTTTAGAGCGGGCCCCTTCCTCTTCCAACATGACTGTGCACCAGTGCACGAAGCAAGGTCAATAAAGACATGGATGACAAAGTCTGGTGTGGATGAACTCGACTGGCCTGCACAGAGTCCTGACCAGAACCTGATAGAACACCTTTGGGATGAATTAGAACGGAGACTGAGAGCCAGGCCTTCTCGACCAACATCAGTTTGTCACCTCACCAATGCACTTTTGGAAGAATGGTTCAACATACGTATAAACACACTCTGCAATATTGTGGACAGCCTTCCTAAAAGAGTTGAAGCTGTAATAGCTGCGAAAGGTGGACTGCCACAATATTGAACCCTATGGGTTAGGAATGGAATGGCACTTCAAGTTCATATGTGAGTCAAGGCAGGTGGCCAAATACGAACCCCATTTCCATATGAGTCGGGAAATTGTGTTAGATGTAAATATAAACAGAAAACAATGATTTGCAAATCATTTTCAACCCATATTCAATTGAATGCACTACAAAGACAACGTATTTGATGTTCAAACTCATAAACCTTTTTTTATTTTTTGCAAATAATAATTAACATAGAATTTCATGGCTGCAACACGTGCCAAAGTAGTTGGGAAAGGGCATGTTTACCACTGTGTTACATCACCTTTTCTTTTAACAACACTCAATAAACGTTTGGGAACTGAGGAAACTAATTGTTGAAGCTTTGAAAGTGGAATTCTTTCCCATTCTTTTTTTATGTAGCGCTTCAGTCGTTCAACAGTCCGGGGTCTCTGCTGTCGTATTTTACGCTTCATAATGCGCCACACATTTTCGATGGAAGACCGGTCTGGACTGCAGGTGGGCCAGGAAAAGTACCCGCACTCTTTTTTTATGAAGCCACGCTGTTGTAACACATGCAGAATGTGCCTTGGCATTGTTTTGATGAAATAAGCAGGAGCGTCCATGAAAAAGATGGCGCTTAGATGACAGCATATATTTTTCCAAAACCTGTATGTATCTTTCAGCATTAATGGTGCCTTCACAGATGTGTAAGTTACCAATACCTAGGGCACTAATTCACCCCCATACCATCACAGATGCTGGCTTTTGAACTTTGCGTCGATAACAGTCTGGATGGTTCGCTTCCCCTTTGGTCCGGATGAAACAATGTCGAGTATTTCCAAAAACAATTTGAAATGTGGACTCGTCAGACCACAGTACACTTTTCCACTTTGCATCCGTCCATCTTAGATGATCTCGGGCGCAGAGAAGCCGGCGGCGTTTCTGGATGTTGTTGATAAATGGCTTTCGCTTTGCATAGTAGACCTTTAACTTGCACTTACAGATGTAGCGACAAACTGTATTTAATGAAAGTGATTTTCTGAAGTGATCCTGAGCCTATGTGGTGATATCCTTTAGATATTGATGTCGTTTTTTGATACAATGCCGTCTGAGGGATAGAAAGTCACGGTCATTCAATTTTGGTTTCCCGCCCTGGCGCTTACGTGGAGTGATTTCTCCAGATTCTCTGAAACTTTTGATTATATTATTGACTGTAGCTGTAGAAATCCCTAAATTTCCTGCAATTGCACTTTGAGAAACGTTCTTAAACTGTTTGACTATTTGCTACCGCAGTTGTGGACGAAGGGGTGTACCTCGCCCCATTTTTTCTTATGAAAGACTGAGCATTTTTTGGGAAACTCTTTTTATACCCAATCATGGCACCCACCTGTTCCCAATTAGCCTGCACACCTGTGGGATGTTCCAAATAAGTGCTTGATGAGGATTCTTCAACTTTATCAGTATTTAATGCCACCTTTCCCAACTTCTTTGTCAGGTGTTGCTGGCATCAATTTCTAAAGTTAATGATTATTTGCAAAAAAAAAAAAATGTTAATCAGTTTAAACATCAAATACGTTGTATATGTAGCATATTCAACTGAATATGGGTTGAAAATTATTTGCAAATCATTGTATTCCGTTTATATTCACATCTAACACAATTTCCCAACTCATATGGAAACGGGGTTTGTACTTTTGGCAATATAGTGTAAGTTGATCGACATTGATAAAAATACTAAAATCCGCACCAATCCGTAAAAGTAATTTCTGGTGAACCAATATTCCTCTTGTACTCGTTTCTTATTCATCAGGCTTGGCCAGCATTGTTTTTAAATAAAAAAAAAAGCAGCGAAAGTACTCAAGACAAAAAGATTGGGCTTGAGCGTCTGGTCATCACAACCATATTAGACACACAATCAAGACACAACATGTCCGATGAAACAGTTCTACTGGCCTGTCACAGGTGTGAAAACACATTGACAGGCCTGGCTACACATTTCTATTGTGCAGGTATCAAACATCCCCTCTAAATCTCTTGTGGTCATGCTTGCCAGTTGCAATTGAACGTCGGTGTTGGCAGGTTTGGGTTGTGTACTTAAAAAATACAAAATAACCACAGTCAGCATTTTTTTATGAGACTGAGGTAACAGTTACACATTTCTTTTAGATAAAAACATCAAAAAAATTCCTCATACTAAGAAGATTGAAATGTGTTTTGTGTTAAAAACTATTCATAATGATTCAAGTTTTAAGTCTAGCTTTGACTAAAGTGGTTAAACAAAAAAAACAACAACATTGTACATACCATTCAGGAATTTCAGCCATTTTTGCAAAATGTGTTCTCTTAAGGGCTCAAATTATCACAGAACATTTCACATAATTTTATTTAGTCTTCCAATAAAAAACAATTAAATAAATAAAAGCCTGTCATCTAAATTAAAGCATTTGGTTGTGTTGAGATAAATGGTGTAGGGAAAAATAGCATTTTTTTTTAAAGACCATATTTCAAAATAGAAATTAATTTATAAAAAATCTAAAATTATATATAGGACACATTTTTGTTTAAATAAATAAATAATCAAATATTATTTACGGCAAATATTTATGATCTTTTTTTTTTTTTTTTAAAGGGGAACATTATCACCAGACCTATGTAAACGTCAATGTATACCTTGATGTTGCAGAAAAAAGACCATATGTCTTTTTAACCGATTTCCGAACTCTAAATGGGTGAATTTTGGCGAATGAAACGCCTTTCTATTATTTGCTCTCATAGCGATGACGTCACAACGTGACGTCACCTAGGTAGTCAACCGCCATTTTCTCAAACACATTATATACATCAAGTCAAATCAGCTCTGTTATTTTCTGTTTTTTCGACTGTTTTCCGTACCTTGGAGACATCATGCCTCGTCGGTGTGTTGTCGGAGGGTGTAACAACACAATCAGGGACGGATTCAAGTTGATTTACGTAAAATGTGCATCGATTAGCACGGCATGCTAATCGATGCTAACATGCTATTTAGGCTAGCTATATGTACATTTGTAGCTATATTTGCATCCAGCCTTTCCCTGAACCCACATTTAATGCCAAACAAACACTTACCAATCGACGGAATTTAAGTTGCTCCAGTGTCACAAGATGCGGAAGTCCCGATCCTTTGGTCTGCACATTTTACCGGCGATGCTAAGGCAGACATGGCACAGAGATGTATGGATATCCTGCAGATGCATTTCAATAGATAAAGTCAACGAAATCACAAAGGTGAGTTTTGTTGATGTTATTGACTTATGTGCTAATCAGACATATTTGGTCGCGGCATGACTGCCAGCTAATCGATGCTAACATGCTATGTAGGCTAGCTGCATGTACATTTGTAGCTATATTTGCATCCAGCGTTTCCCTCCACCTACATTTAATGCCAGACACTAGCCAATCGACGGATTTAAGTTGCTCCAGTGTCACAAGATGCGAAAGTCCCGATCGTTTGGTCCGCACATTTCACCGGCGATGCTAAGGCAGACATGGCCGAAAAGTTTCAATAGCTTTTCGCTTAATAGCTTCAGTTTCTTCTTCAATTTCGTTTTCGCTATCTGCCTCCATACTACAACCATCCGTTTCAATACATGCGTAATCTGTTGAATCGCTTAAGCCGCTGAAATCCGAGTCTGAATCTGAGCTAATGTCGCTATATCTTGCTGTGCTATCCGCCTAGATAGCATGTATATCACTGGATGACGTCACAGGAAAATGGACGGTGGCTTCACAGATAGCGAAAATCAGGCTCTTTAAAGCCTTTTTTCGGGATATTCTATGATGGGTAACATTTTGAAAAAAACTTCAAAAAATAAAATAAGCCACTGGGAACTGATTTTTATTGGTTTTAACCCTTCTGAAATTGTGATAATGTTCCCCTTTAACCTTAAAGATCATTGAAACATGGAAAAATAGTATAGAAAACGTTCCCCCCTCAGATATTTTTTACAAAAGTAAGACGATTTTATGTTGCTTTTGGTCAGCAGTTGTTTTCACCTCAGTATCTTCCTTTTTGTTGAATCAGTGTCCTCCGATAACCACACAAGGTTGGTATTTTTAACATATTTTAGTCGAGTCATTTACAAATGCTAAACATGGTAGAGTACAGACTCCAAGGAGCTTGAAGTTACCCAACCGTTAATCACACAGGTTAGAAATATGTCACACTGTCCTAAGTTAAACAATGTTGCAGTCCGAAACAGCACATTTGTCAATATAGACAAGTATCAAATAATTATAGTTGCATATACTTACAGATATAAAGTCTCCAAGGCAAAAGCGTATTAAAAAGCATTCAGTAGCAAACATGTCCACATTATTTAAGTTCTTGCGTCTTATTTAAGTTCTTGCGTCATTAATTTTTGGCGACTAAATATTGCCAAAAAAACGCAATTACCAGTCCGATTTAACTTAGACAGTATAAATCCATCTCAGATGGTTAATGATAAATAGGTTAAGTTTTTTATACCTACCATTGTTTTATGTTCGACTAATTTTACTTGATCAAAACTTTAATATTCCACATTACAAAATAATAAAAGTACGATATTTTTTTCAACCGCACCCACTAAATTTAAGGAGATTTTTTTTCCTCCATATATCAACCTCTCCGGACTATAAACTGCGGATTATTACGTAGCTAATGGATTTTGAAAATATTTATGTACCTTAATTGTTTCAAACGGTGCCTCTAACATGGCAGTAAAACGGTTGATCAGTCAAAACAGAGGTCATTGTCACGGACCCACTTGCTGCGAAAGCTAGCACTTCAATCAGCCAAACAGACTCAATAACTCCACAAAGAATGCATTTGTAAGTTAATAATACTAAACACTGACACTTGTAAACGTGTTAGCATATTAGCTTATGCTAACAACACTCGTTTAGTTAAAATATGATTGCACATATGCATGAAAACAGTCCCACAGACATCACACGTGGGACGGTTTAGTAAGTATTAATAATTTCAGTGATATTGTAAAATTTTGCGATGAGGTGGCGACTTGTCCAGGGTGTACCCCGCCTTTCACCCGATTGCAGCTAAGGTAGGCACCAGCGCCCCCCGCGACCCCAAAGGGAATAAGCGGTAGATAATGGATGGATGGATATTGTAAAATTCACAAACGTTGCTTGGAGTTTGATTGATTGATTGAGAAGTTTATTGACATCTTTAAAGAATGTAATCCATGTAATGCTTTAAAAAGGCAAATGGATGGCACAAAAAGCCAAAAGGCTTGTTTCCACTGTGGTCCATTAAATATTCATCACATTTGATATATTCAATAATAAAAGATGTATAACTTGTATATGTATAAAAAAAATACGCCAAAAAACTTGGATAAATTATGTACATATACACAATATACATGTCAGGTGATTTGAAAAAAAATATAAAAAAAATATATACATATATATACACATATATATATATATATATATATATACATATGTATATATACATATATATATACATGTGTATATATATACATATATATATATATATACATATGTATATATACATATATATATACATGTGTATATATATACATATATATATATATATATATATATATATATATATATATATATATATATATATATATGTATATATATACATATATATATATACATATATATATATACACACACAACTGGTTATATATATATATATATATATATATATATATATATATATATATATATATATATATATATAGAGAAATTGGGGGGTATATACAATATGTACATGACTATGAAAATGTTGACTCCAAACAAAACAGAATGAGTAATAAATATACACTATAACCACATATAAACTTGTTTGATGCTTCGGAGAGTTACTTGGGTTCAATTTTGGTTCAGATTAGGTAGAGGTTGAGCTGACCCATGATTTTATGGCAGTTTTAAAATTTACTAGGGAAGTTCGAATTTTAAGGTGTGTTGGTAGTGCATTCCACTGTGTGGTGGCAAAATAGTTGAATGCATTTTTTCCCATGAGAGTCTTGAATTTGGGGGGGAAGAGGTCTGAGGAACTCCCTCACATGTAGTACCTGTGAGCATCACTTACTCAGGTGGAATGCTTTGACAGGAGTAATGAATGACAATTTCATACGGGTAGAAACGTTAGAAGACGGAATGGCAGTTGTACTTCCGGTTGAAAGCTTGAAGTAGAAGGTCTCTGCGGCACCTGCAGTGAGCAAACTGATCCAAAAGATGGCTCCATAGCACAAACAATTCAATTTCAGTGTCTTTGCTTGTTGTTTTAAAACTGTTTGCATTGTGGCAATCAGTGAAGAAAAATCCAGAATTTAGCCTCACCGTTTTATAAGCAGCAGGGTTCAAAGCATGAGAAAAAATTAGCAGTGAATAGTCGGGAATTTACGGTGTTCATAGTTTGTTTATATCAGCTAATACTCAAGGCTCCAATAACAGTATCCAATCGTAATTGAAATTGTATCAGGACATTTCTACCCAAAAGGATTCAAATTGTGACTTTAAATAATGTTACAGCCCTAAATATAACAAATGTGTGAGTTTGTGTGGCGCGTTGCCATTTTAAGAAAAATTAAAGGAGCCATATGTAATAATTTAATGTGGAGTCATCATTAAATGGCCCTGACATGTCAAAAGGCATTAATAAATCACCTTCTTTTCAAATATGTCTAGAACTGTACAGTAGTTCAGCCGGGATATGCTCATTTCAAAATGAGATTAACAGCCCACAAATCTTGTTATTGTTTTAATTTCAACGCCCCTTACCATTTGACCAATTACAAAGTCACATCCAGGTTGCCAGTTACGCACCGCCATCTTCGTCTAGTTACTGCCACTGGTAAAGTTACTAAACATGTCAGACCTTAGTAAATCTAAAAGGCGTTGTTACAATTCTCAACGTGTTCATGACAAAGCCAGGAACAAAACAATCGGGGATGCCTTTGAAAGATGGAGACGATCGAAGGCGGAGAAGATTTTTTATCTGATGCCAAACTTGTAATATAAGGAAATGGGAATTTCGTATGCAAACTATATTTTCCAATACAGTCTATGATGTTGTCTAACAAAGCTAGCATGTTCGTGCAATGAATGCTTAGTGTGATGGTGCTTAGATCCTAGTGTAATGCTTAGCATGCTCGCCCGGTCACTGACACATCGACATATAGGATAATGGGAGAAAAATATATGCCCGTTAGCCTGTATGTCGATGTGTATTCGAACTCACATGGCAACATGTATTTTTGACAACTTAAACCTATGTGGATATGAGTAGTGTCAGTGCCTATTTCGTTCTGAATATTTTGAAATAGTGAGGAAATGGTTTCCAACGTTAGCACGGTTGTCATCATGGCAATGTGAAACATATGGAGAGAGCTAATTCACATGATAAAATAATTCCTCAGTTATTGTTTGCATGTTGTGGACTACCAAGTTATATGGCAATCCAAAACAGTAGCCCATAGCAAACCTTGGTAAAATGTCTCGTCTTTAGTTTTGGGCATAAATAAGCATGCTCTACTTATTTTCACCAGTATAACCATTGTTAGGATTAGTTGTAGTTTGTTTTAGATTTTGTTTTCTGATAGTACTGACAATAACCATGTGATTGCCATTTGTTCTGCAGGCATGATGTACTTCTTCCTGAAAAGAGCCTAAGTTCTGCGTAAAATGTGTTGGTTAGAGATTTATTATTGACAAAACCCTTGTCTATTCAGCTAGTATGTTCCCAGCACCTCAACCCCTAGTACGAGGCAGTAGAAGTTTAAAGTTCTTTGGAGTAGCCCAGTCCAGAGAGCTGGATTGGGCTGTGTATCTGGCAACCTCAGTCAGGGAGAAGTGGTGGGATCTACATAATTTTGACCGTGATCGCAGTTCCATTTCTGGCCAGATTTTTACATATGGCTCCTTTAGAGAAAATATTGTTAAGGTCTTGGTCTGGGAGGGTGGCCCCAGGATGCAGAGACCAGAGACAAGGTGGAATTACAAAATATGACAAATTTTAATGAAACAAAAAAGGGTTAACTCAGGGCGATGGGGCAGAAACGCACACCATGTAATCTGGACAAAAATAGGTTCCTCAGAGGTCGGCCGGAGAAAAAGCCAGGGCGCACTGAGCAGGGCAAGAGTCCAACAAGGGAATCCCTTTTAACTCAGGGAGGCTGGGAAATAAGCAGAGAAGGCGTTGGGGAATTCAGGACTAAATAGTGAGAACATACCAGGTCTGGGGAGATTCAAAAGGCGCATGCACAAGGGTGGTTCAGGATAGAATAACCGGCGAGGCCAAGCTAAATACTGGCAAGCTAATTGAGAGCAGGTGTGCCACAAAAGTCCGCCCCTTGCCGAGGATGAATCACTGATTACGCAGGTGCAAAAAAAGGACAAGGCAGGATACAACTAAAACACAACAAATATATGAATATTCCACATGAATACCTTTTACCTTAAATTTTTTTAAACCCAACAAAAACACGCTTCAAAAAAAAAAAAAAAAAATGTCTGGACCTAACTGTACTTCACACATTCAGGAAGAATTCAACTATTCCCACTGAATATGAAAATGAAACCAATATTAGCATAAATTCCCAGCAGCCACAGCACTCTTAATTATTGAGAAATACCTACGCATGACATTTCTGGCACTGCACAAGTCTCTCTCACACACACGCACACACACGCACCTACACACACACACACACCCACACACACACAGCAGTCCTCCTCTTTGTACTTAAATTGCCATTAAAATGCGGCATCTGCACCTCCCACATGGTCTCCACAGGGTCTCAGGACCCTTCCAAGTCTCCTTCTGCACGTGTCATGCCCTGTCAACTTAATCCCTCACGCTGTAAATGATGGTGCAAGCTAATTATCAATAATGAGGCTATGCGGGTCAGCGCATTTTTACCTTTAGCATGTCAGAGCGAGCCCCTCCCCCCGCCCCCCCCCAGCCCTTCATGGAGGTAGCTGCTGCCATTAGCAAGCTGGCAACCACTGACTAATGAGTCAGTACAGAATTAAAGGTTTAACTTCTTTTTGACTCATGAGCAAAAGGTGATAAATGTGATATTTTCATAATTTCGCTGGTGGTAGAGCATCGTAGGTTTGGCGGGAAAAACGTGTCTTTGATGTAATAATGTACCAATGATTGTCACACACACACCAGGTGTGGTGAAATTACCCTCTGCATTTGACCCATCAGCCTTGATCACCATACTTGTCAACCCTCTCGGATTTTCCGGGAGACTCCCGAAATTCAGCGCCTCTCCCGAAAACCTCCCAGGACTAATTTTCTCCCCAAATTCAGGCGGAGCTGGAGGCCACGACCCCCAAGCTCCATGAGGACCTGAGTGACGTGTCTGAGAGCGTGTCTGCCCAATGACGTTATAACTGTAGAATGATGGAGAGCGAGTTCTTGGTTTCCTATGTGGGTTTATTGTTAGGCAGTTTCATTAACGTCCTCCCAGCGCAGTAACAACACACAAGAACAACAGTCACGTTTACGTCTAACACTCTACCGTAAGGCAATTTGTCTGCCGTAAACAGCATGTGACACTCTTAAACAGAACAACACTGCCATCTACTGTACATGATGCACCACAACACCTCCAGGCAACTTCAACCCTTTAATCCTCCTCCATTCACATCCCATCTCCCCGATTGTAAATAACCTAATGTAAATAATGGAATGTATTTCTAATGTATATACTTGTTCTTATGCTATGTGAACTCACTATGTTCTTTGCTGGCTGTACATTTCCGACTAAGTCACACCTACACTGTTTCAATGTCCATTTCTCTGGTGATGCAATTGTTGATGACTGAAGTACTGATATCAACCAAAGCTCCTCATCCCACCCCCTGGATTGTAAATAATTCAATGTATATACTATGATGATCAACTTGTGTGGTGACTGTATTATGCTGATAGTATATATTTGTACGACGAATTGATGAACGTGATTAATTAGTTGAAAAACTTATTGCGGTGTTACCCTTTAGTGGTCAATTGTACGGAATATGTACTGTACTGTGCAATCTACTAATAAAAGTTTCAATCAATCAATCATGCATTTGTGACAATAACATCTACTTTAGAAAGCGCACACAACAGCTGTAAATATACTACTCCCCTCTTAGCTACCCCCCCACGCCCCACCTCCCGAAATTGGAGGTCTCAAGGTTAGCAAGTATGTTGATCACCCACTGGGAGCAGTGAGCAGCAGCAGTGGCCGCACCCGGGAATCATTCTGGAGATTTAACCCTCAATTCCAACCCTTGATGCTGAGTGTCAAGCAAGTGCACACTGATACTGTCATCAGTACTTCTGCATCATACCATGACCCTTTTTTACTTTTAGTTTAGAGGTGTAACGCATTAGTGCACAGCAGGTTTTTTTTAGTTGTTGCGACCGAAAACACGTGAATTTGCAAATGCGTTTTAAGGAAGTTGTGGCAAAATTTGCAATGTTTTGAGGCTTATTTTACGTTAATAACATTGAATCAATTTGTGATTTGATTATTTGGTGAAGCAGTGTTGGGGTGTAAACGTACAGATCCCGTTTCCATATGAGTTGGGAAATTGTGCTTGATGTAAATATAAACGGAATACTATGATTTGCAAATCATTTTCAACCCATATTCAGTTGAATATGCTACGAAGACAACATTTTTGATGTTCAAACTGATAAACTTTTTTTTTTTGCAAATAATCATTGACTTTAGAATTTGAAGCCAGCAACACGTGATAAAGAAGTTGGGAAAGGTGGCAATAAATACTGATAAAGTTGAAGAATCCTCACCAAACACTTATTTGGAACATCCCAAGGTGTGCAGGCTAATTGGGAACAGGTGGGTGCCATGATTGGGTATAAAAACAGTTTCCCAAAAAATTCTCAGTCTTTCTCAAGAAAGGATGGGGCGAGGTACACCCCTTTGTCCACAACTGCATGAGCAAATAGTCAAACAGTTTAAGAACAGCGTTTCTCAAAGTGCAACTGCAAGACATTTAATAATTTCAACATCTACGGTCCACAATGTCATCAAAAGGTTCAGAGAATCTGGAGAAATCACTCCACGTAAACGGCATGGCCGGAAACCAACATTGAATGACCGTGACTTTCGATCCTTCAGACGGCATTGTATAAAAAAACGACATCTATCTCCAAAGGATATCACCACATGGGCTCAGGAACACTTCAGAAAACCACTGTCACTAAATAAAGTTTGTCGCTACATCTGTAAGTGCAAGTTAAAGCTCTACTATGCAAAGTGAAAGCCATTTATCAACAACATCCAGAAACGCCGCCGGCTTCCCTGGGCCCGAGATCATCTAAGATGGACTGAGGCAAAGTGGAAAAGTGTTCTGTGGTCTGACGAGTCCACATTTCAAATTGTTTTTGGAAATATTCGACATCGTGTTATCCGGACCAAAGGGGAAGCGAACCATCCAGACTGTTATCGACGCAAAGTTCAAAAGCCAGCATGTGTGATAGTATAGGGGTGCATTAGTGCCGAAGGCATGGGTAATTTACACATCTGGGAAGTCACCATTAATGCTGAAAAGTACATACAGGTTTTGGAACAACATATGCTGCAATCCAAGCGCCGTCCTTTTCATGGACGCCCCTGCTTATTGCGGCAAAACAATGCCAAGCCACATTCAGCATGTGTTAAAACAGCATGGCTTCGTAAAAAGAGAGTGCGGGTACTTTCCTGGCCCGCCTGCAGTCCAGACCTGTCTCCCATCGAAAATGTGTGACGTATTATGAAGCGTAAAATACGACAGCGGAGACCCCGGACTGTTGAACGACTGAAGCTCTACATAAAACAAGAATGGGAAAGAATTCCACTTTCAAAGCTTCAACAATTAGTTTTCTCAGTTCCCAAACATTTATTTAGTGTTGTTAAAAGAAAAGGTGATGTAACACAGTGGTGAACATGCCCTTTCCCAACTACTTTGGCACGTCTTGCAGATATGAAGTTCTAAGTTAATTATTATTTGCAAAAAAAATAAAGTTTATGAGTTTGAACATTAGATATCTTGTCTCTGTAGTGCATTCAATTTAATATGGGTTGAAAAAGATTAGTAAATCATTGTATTCCGTTTATATTTACATCAAAAACAATTTCCCAACTCATATGGAAACGGGGTTTGTAGAAGTGATGCACCAATATCGAGGAGTGTCTCAAGCCGATATTGATATCAGTCCAATATCAGCAAAAAAAAAAAAAGTATTGTAATGCCCGCGGTGGTGAAGGAGTCACACAGACGAGGATGCCCCGTTCAATTGCTTTATTAACAAGCGGTAACTTCTTGTAGTACCAAAAATAATGCACACACATACACGAGCTGCTGTTAGCCACAACTCACGCTCACACACACTGACACTTTCCCGCCACTCACCCACGCATGTGCATTCACCACACTCTTAAAGACACAGTACACCAATACAAATATCACAGATATTACACTGCCTCCCCCTTTATGAAGCCCCTCGCCCCGAGGGGTCAACCACAAAATCCCTGAACCTTGGCGGTCTACGCCTATGTCTCTGTGGCCGGCCCTGTTCTAACTCAGGTCCATCAACACGTGGCGCTGGCGGCTAAACAGGAACAACAATAATGGAATATGGGGAACTTTGATCCACTAACTGTCCAGTGCCATCTGGTGAGGCAGGTGCCGCCTCAAACTGGGGAACTTCTCTACCCCTGTAGGGTGCCAAACGGTCTCTATGCAAAACAACCTTTCGGCCCTTAGGGGTCACTGCAATTCTATATACTACTTCTCCCACCCTCTCTAGCACCCTACACGGACCGTCCCAATGACTGTCCAACTTGGGGCAACGTCCTTTTTTTCTTTTTGGCGTGTACACCCAGACCAGTTTGCCAGGCCTAAAGTCCCGGCCCTTGCTCCGCACGTCATGGTTCCTCTTTTGCCTTAAACCAACCTTCTCCAACTGGTCTCGCGCAAAGGAATGTGCTGCGTCCATCCGATCTTGCAACTTCCGAGCATATTCCAGTCCCGGTTGATCCTTGGTGCTGCCTGGTGGTCTCCCAAACGCCAACTCAGCAGGTGTGCGGATCTCCCGACCCAACATCAGCAGGGCAGGGGTGCAGCTTGTGGAACTTTGAACCGCGGAGCGGTATGCCATCAGCACTAGAGGAATATGACGGTCCCAATCATGCTGATGGTTGGCGGTGAGGATTGCCAGCTGCTGCTGCATGGTGCGGTTAAACCGCTCTACCAGTCCATCACTTTGCGGATGCAAAGGAGTCGTGCGTGTCTTTTGCATGTCCAGTCTTTCACACAGGGCAGCAAAAACTCTGGATTCAAAATTCCTGCCTTGGTCGCTGTGAAGGATATCTGCAGTTCCGAAGCGACTGAACATGCCCTCCAGCAAGTTATCAGCCACGGTCTCTGCTTCTTGGTCCGGCAGCGCGTACGCCTCCGGCCACTTGGTGAAGTAATCCATTGCGCAAAGCACATACTTGTTTCCTTTGTCTGTTATGGGAAAAGGGCCCATAATGGCCACAGCTACCCTCTCCATGGGTGCTCCAACCCCTTGCTGCTGAAGTGGTGCGTGTGACCGGTCCTGAGGTCCCTTGTAAGCCGCGCACTCATCACAGCGCCGACAAAAGTCCTCCACGTCCCGCCGGTGCTGACCCCAGTAGAACCCTTGGCGCAACCGGCGGAGCGTTTTTGAGCTGCCAAAATGCCCTGAGCCCATGCCCCCATGACACGCCTTCAGCACTGTGTCCCTCAGAGTCTTAGGCACCACCACTTGCCATCTCTCCTCCCCGGTGGCCGGCTCCTTCCATGCACGCTGCAGTACACCGTCACTGATGCGCAGCACAGCAAATTTACTCCACAAGCCCTTGGTGCCGACTGACAGTCCCAACACGCCTTCCCAGGGTGGTCTCCTGCCACTCTGGACCCAATGCCGCACTGGTTCGAGATCGCTGTCCTCTGCCTGCCTGGTCGCCCATTCTGCGGCTTCCACAGTCTCCAAAGTGCAGCATGAAGGCCCTTCAGCGGTCTCATCTCCGCGCAGCTCTTTCTCTCTGGCGTCGCGCCGGTCACAGTAGCTACAGCCCTCAATAGCACACGGCCGCCGAGAGAGAGCGTCTGCATTGGCGTGCTGCGCCCCGGCCCGATGACACACACTAAAGTGGAAAGACTGCAGCTCCTCCAGCCATCGTGCCACCTGACCCTCTGGTTCTCGAAATGACATTAGCCATTGTAGTGCTGCATGGTCCGTTCTGATGGTGAAGGACACGCCGCACAAGTAGTACTTGAAATGGCGTACAGCTAACACAACAGCTAACAGTTCACGTCTGGTCACACAGTACCGCCGCTCACCCTTGTTGAAGGTGCGGCTGAAGTAAGCCACCACCCGCTCACCTTCTGGACCCACCTGCGACAGCACTGCGCCCATACCAACATTACTGGCATCTGTATCCAGCACAAAAGGCATAGCTGGATCTGGAGTGGTGAGGACAGGAGCATTCATGAGGGCCTCCTTGAGACTAGAAAATGCCTCCTGGCAGTCTGGCGTCCACACGAACATCTGATTGTTCTGGAGAAGGTTAAACAACGGTGCGCCACTGCAAGAAAATCCCTTCACGAACCGCCGATAATATGAGGCAAGTCCCAAGAAGCTTTTTAGCTGCTTCTGGTCCTTCGGAATTGGCCAGTCTCTTATAGCTCTGATCTTCTCCTCCAGTGTGCTGATGCCCCTTCCGTCCACCTTGTGGCCCAGAAACTCCACCTCACGCCGCATGAAATGGCACTTCTCTGGGTGTAGTTTTAGTCCAGCTGCAGCAATCCTTCCCAGCACCAGCCTCAAGGAATCAAGGGCTGACTGAAAGGACCGTCCATGGACGAGGACATCGTCCAAATAGACCAAGCACTCTTGCCTGGGGATGCTAGCGAGCACTGTGTCCATCAGTCGCTCAAATGTCCCTGGTGCGTTGCAGAGTCCAAAGCTCATGACCTTGAATTGCCAGTGGCCCCTGGTGGTGCAGAACGCTGTCTTCTGCCGTGACTCAGGGGTGAGTGGGACCTGCCAGTACCCACTGCGCAGGTCGAGCGACGAGAACCATGAGGACCCTGCCACCAGGTCCAACGTCTCATCGACTCGCGGGAGTGGGTAACAATCTTTTTTTGTCACCTTATTCAGCGGCCTGTAGTCAACACAGAACCGCGGCCTTGTGCTGTTCTTCCTGGGAACCATGACCACGCCAGACGCCCACGGACTGTCAGAGGGTTCTATGATCCCCGCCTCTAGCATGGCGTGGACCTCCCTATCAGCTGCTTCCTGCCTGATCATGGGGAGGCGACGGGGGCGCACCTTGACTGGCCGCGCATCCCCAGTGTCGATGTGGTGTTCGACCAGATGGGTGAGACCCACCTCATTTTCATTGAGGGCGAAAATGTCCTTAAAGTCCCACAGTACATGCCACAGTCGCTCGCGCTGCTCTCCTTCGAGGCCGACGCAGTTCTTTTCCCAGATGAAGCGGACCGCTACCGTCCGGTCCTCCCCTTGTTGTTGTTGGTTACGCGCTGCTGTTGGGAGTGGCCTGGATGACGCCGCTTCCCGCTTTGGGCTTGATTCTTCAGTGCGAGCGGACTCTGCCCCCATTACCGATGGCTGCTGCGTGGTGGGTGATGTCCTCTTGGCTGCGAGCTCCCCTATTGCCTCCTCTCTCTCTATGGAGGGCCTGACAGTCCCTTCCCAGGTTGTCGGACTGGCGACTGCGGTGTTGACGGACACAGCCACAGTTCGTTCAGTAGGAGCGGTCAGCTTTACTCGCTGGCCACTTGGCAGAATGAGCACAGCAGACCCCATGTCTATAACACACCTCGTGGCTTTTAAAAAGTCTCGACCAAGTATACATGGGTCCCTCACATCCGCCACCCAAGCGGAAAATGTTGCTGACAAGCCTCCGATTATGAACATAAAAGTTGCTTTGCCTTTCATCTGGGCAACTTCCCCAGTCACTGTCTTTAATCTGGTGAGACTTGGTTCTACAACGGTTCCAGCTGGAACAACGTCCGGTCTCACAATTGTGGCTGAAGATCCAGTATCCACCAGGGCTGTGCAGGCTACATTCCCAATCTGCACGCACACATGACATGGGTCCCCCACTTCTGTCCAGCCCACAGTCACAACAGTCTCATCACTTGAGGGCTGGTGCTCCCGGTAACTGGCTAAAGGGGTCCGTGTCGTCCGGGCTACACGGACCCTCTCCCGTTTCCCTGCTGGCCCTTCCTGTTTGGACAGTGCCGCAGCAGGTGGCCAAGTTGTCCACACCCCCAGCAGACAGCGGTGGACGTTCGTCCGTCCTTCTTTTCCTCATACTGGGTTGAGCGGGTCTGTAGCGCACATACAAGTTCCTCCACCCACGGCGGTCTTTGCTCTGCACCCTGCGTAAATGACGCAGCCGAAACTGGGTGGAAAGATGTCTCAGGTGCCGCCCCAGTGGCGATCTCACTCTCCATGGCGAGTTCAAGTGCATCTGCCAGGGCAGTAGGGTGGGCAAGCTGGACGCGCAAGCGCAATTCATCCGGTTTGAGAGCTTGGATGAATTGATCACGTATAAGTTCATTTTGGATTGCGTCCGGCATTCCGATATAGGCACGCCGACCCAGCCTCTCGATCCCATGAGCAAGGCACCGAAGCGACTCACCGGGCAGCCTGTCACGGTGCTTGAACTCACAGCGCAAAGAGTCTCTCAAGTCAAACTCTCCAAAACGCCTTTGCAGCGCAGCAACCAGCGCACTGTAATCAAGTCTTTCTCCCGGGTTCAGCAGGAGCAAACAGGACGCAGCTTCTTCAGTCAGTGACAAAGCCAACTGTATTGCTCTCACCTCATCAGTCCAGCCTGCTTTATTAGCCACAAGCTCAAACTGGATTTTATAAGCCTCCCAGCTTCCTTTCCCTGAAAACTTCAGTGTTCTCAATGCTTGACACACAAGCTCATGGGCGCCGCCATGTTTGTTTACATTCGGCGGCGGCGGCGGCGCATGCGCTCCTGCGTCATGACGCCGCTCCGTCATGGGGACACTGTTGTCCATGTGGCGCGAAACGCCGGCTTCATGGCATCCGTGCTCGACGCAGGATGCGTCCGGCATGTCAATCGCACACTCTCCAGTTCCTTTCTCTACCTTCACTCGAGCGCTGAGGTCGGCGAACATCCTCTATCCATAGGCAGCGGATTCAAACCGAAAAACTTCTGACACCAATGTAATGCCCGCGGTGGTGAAGGAGTCACACAGACGAGGATGCGCCGTTCAATCGCTTTATTAACAAGCGGTAACTTCTTGTAGTACCAAAAATAATGCACACACATACACGAGCTGCTGTTAGCCACAACTCACGCTCACACACACTGACACTTTCCCGCCACTCACCCGCGCATGCGCATTCACCACACTCTTAAAGACACAGTACACCAATACAAATATTACAGTATGGAATGCTATTGACTTGTATGTAAGATGTGTTATATAATCTCAGATTGAAGCAGTTCTGCAGCGTGTTTTTTTTTTTTTTTGTCCTGTCCAGCTACTAAGGAAAATCATATAGTGGATGTTGATGCCCATTTTTGCTGTAGAGTTTTACTTTATTTGTTTTTGACTTTATTGAACAGAGTTATTTTAATGTTTTGCGCAGCTGGAGGGGATAGAAAGAGACAAAAAGGAAGCCAGAAGGAGTAATTGCGAGGACAAGAAGGGGTTAAGACAGAGAGACAACAACAACAAAACAAAATCAGCAAATACGATATGTAGAAATATGTTAAGAAAACTGATGGCAAGAAGCAGTTAGTGAAGCAAATATTAATAACACATACATGACAGTGAACATTATTGTACTACAAATGGAGCAATATAATACAAATAGAAAATAGCACTATTGATAATGAATAATTGCAATAATTACCTCTATCAACAATAAAGTTGTTTCAAATGCAAACATACATATATGTAATAATAACTAGAAACACAAAATAAAGCAGATAAATAGAGGGGAAGAGAGAGAAGCAAACTGTATTAACCTTGTAGATTGTTATAGTAAAATTGGTTGAACTTTGTCAGTGTTTTACCCTGTTTTCCCTGGAAGAGCAACGTTAATATAGTTTTGATGAACCGTGATTATATGAATGAGTGTATGTGTGCATATGTGCAGTATGTGTATACAGTATGTGTGTTTGTACAGTGAATGTGCATGTGGATGTATGTACCGCGTAATGTACTGTATTTCTGTATGTATTTGGGAGAGTATGTACTTATGTATGTGGATAAGTACTAATGTGTGCGTGTATGTATTAATGAATGATTATAATATGTGTGTATAAATGTAAGAATAATTGTGTGTATGTGAATTTGTATGTACAATATGTTTGTCTCCCAGTGTGTGCGGGAGCCAAAGTACGGCCCCAGCCACCCAGAAAGCTCAACCCAAAATAGCGGGTGTGGTAACCAAGGAACAAGGGACCACCGACAGGAACCCTAAAGCCGAGCCCATCGTGTTCCCAGCAGGGCCAGCGGCAGGCAATACACTTAAGCAGGGGACAGCAACCCCCCAAGCCAACGAGAGACCACACCCCATGCAGACAGAAAGACAGAATGCCCTGCCCGGAGGGCTCAAAGTCTCCCCGCAGCCAGGCGGGAAGACCCCCCCGCCCCACCAGGAGATCACAGTTGGGCTCGCCCTAGCCCCACCACCCAAGTGGGTCGCTGCAGGACCACCCAGCATGGGGCCACAGGAACCACCCACCCTACCTGCAAGGACCCCAGCGATGGAGATGGAACATTCAGCAACTACCCTGGCGGATCCTCCACCTGACAGAATAGAAGAAAGAAAAAAAAAAAGAGATCACAAACACGCTGACACACAAGGTCACTTTTCCAGCAGCTGGCCACTGTGCAGTACTGCAGAATACTCTGCAGCACACTGAGCTGCCACGATAGACGGGGGTGGGGGGTGCTCGATGCAACAGGCCCCAAGACGAGTGTACGGAAGGGTTAGACGGTGGGACCCAGGGGCCCCAGACAAGCAGCCCAGGTGCAGTAGCCTGAGGCACCGACTCTCCCAGTCTGTATCTATATATATATATATATATATATATATATATATATATATATATATATATATATATATATATATATATATATATATATATATATATATGTATATATATATATATATATATATATATTACTTTATTGATAGAGTGATAGTACTTTTTTGATTCCTTCAGGAGAGTTCCCTCAGGAAAATGTTTAATAAATATGTATGTACGTATGTATATATGTATATTTTTTTATTTTTATTTATTTATTTATTTATTTTTTTAAGCGATCCAGCCCCGGAACCCACTGTCTACCGAGAACTAGCTGATTACTCCCCGCCCACCCAGGTCTGGCCGACAAAATTAAAAAAACATTATTTCTTTGCATTTTCCCCAGAGATTTCCCATATTTTGAAATGCAGTGTTGACATGTACGCCTCCTATGGAGGTAGAAGCGCTTCATTTGTTCACCCTAATCCACCTATAGACAGGGTAATCTTTCCTCATTTGAACATTTTTTATAAGAGCTATTTTTTAATCAGTGTAGCCCATAATTCCGAACCGAAAGTTATCATGTATGATTCCTGCGGATGTCGTATCGATTTAATATCAGCATCAGTCAATACTCCAGGTTCCAAAGTGAGTATGGTATCGAAAGCGGGGCATCCATAAAGTGGATCAATATTCATGACTCATCTATGTTGAGTGTTTAATTGCAGGTGTGAATATGAGAGGGGAAAGCTAAGCTTTTGTGAATGTGTGAATTATTGATGCTCTAGGGACGATAAAGCCTTTTGCACTGCTGTCATCTGTCTGCTTCTTGCCATGCACACCGACACCAACGGATCATACACCGGCATTTCTTTCACATATGCACGTTTCATTTCAGACAGTTTCTTTGTTATGTTTCGAAGAAATATGCGCTCAGATATCAAGCAATGGCATCCGTCTTTGCAGCTGTTGGTATGTGCCTGCACAATGAATATCTTAGTGTGTGTGCATTTCTCTAATTTCTCTGAGATTATGTTTATGTGTGTGTGCATGTTTAATATACACACACATGCACTCATTTGCAATCAGTGTCTTTATTTAACATTTTTCCAGAAGTCATATTTACTCTCTCTCTGCTGCTTTGTAAAATCTTATCCAAGAAGGAAATGTCGGAATGTGATGAATAAAGCACCAAAGGGGTCACAGTGGTTGAGGAGGGTATGGAAATGATTACACTAGGAGCATGTGGGAGGGAAACGCTGCAGCGAGGTATGAAAAAGCGGGGATTCAAAGTGAGCGCTTGTCAAGTGGAAGTGGGTGTGGCAAGGCTTAGCGGTGGCATGGCTAAGCCGAGGGTTTAGTGTTCAGTGACCGGTTTGAGTTTCAAGTTAATCAAACACTGCTGTAGGTTTATACTCTAATGATAAATTACTTTTCTCTATGTACTAGTTCATGTACTGTATACAGTATAACAAGTTGAATCGTTTGTTTTATTTTAAAAATAAAAAGTACCAAGTTACCATATCAACGTAAAGTGTCAACTGTGATTACATGTTTGCAAGTTCAGTCAAAAAAAAGAAAAGTCTTAATTGCATCAAAAGGATGCACACTTAGAGAAGAAAGACAAAATCAAAAAGCACGATAACTTAAAAATAAAGACAACTTCAGATTGTTTAATTTGTTTAAAAATATGTTGATGTTTTGTTTTGTTTACACGTACATGTTGCCTTTATTTGTTGTTATTTATACTTTCTGAATAAAGTATGTAATAATGTTCATCAGTCAACTCATTGGTGTTCATTTTCAATCTATCAAGATAAAACAATAATACAAAAATCTAATTAGAGGATATTATTTATAAAGTTTGCTAATTTTCCTTGACAGATGTACTAAAATCATGCTTTCAACTTATATAGCATAATCTACATAGATTCAAATAATTGCTATCGCGACATCTAGTAGACACATTTAAAACAGCAGTGTGAAGAGGCGTGGCCGGCGGACCTGCAGCGAGGCGGGGCGCGCCAAGGCCGTCTCTGAGATGGGCGTTAGGTGCGTAGATTGCCCACCTGGGCCCATTTCTGTAATCACCTCTCAATGTGTAAAAGTGCAGCAGGAGAGGCGGGAACGGCGGAAGGAGCTGGAGAGCCAGTGGTGCATGAGGGGCGAACGCGTCAAAGAGCGAGACACAGACGACGCCGGGGACGGCTGAAAAGCGAATGGAACAGCAAGCGGTTTGAGAGGTAAGAGCTGAAAAGCGACCCGACCTGAACTGCGGTTTGTTGAAATAATAAAAAAGTGACAAAACTGCTCGCCGTCATGTCTCTCCTTGGTGGTCCAAGGAACCCGGAGGAAGAAGACCTCCACAAGCAGTTTCTATCATTCAAAAATGACAGCTCATTTTTATACTTAGCAAACTCATCCCGCAGGCCGGATAAAACCTGTTCGTGGGCCTGATCCGGCACCTAGTGGTAAAACTGTCCGCCCTGAGATCGGTAGGTTGTGAGTTCAAACCCCAGCTGACTCATACCAAAGACTATAAAAATGTGACCCATTACCTCCCTACTTGACAATCAGCATCAAGGGGGTTAAATCACCAAAAATTATTCCCGGGCGCGGGCACTGCTGCTGCTCACTGCTCTCCTCATCTCCCAGGGGGTGATCAATGGTGATGGGTCAAATGCAGAGAATAATTTGGCCACACCGAGTGTGTGTGTGACAATCATTGGTACTTTAAATTTAACCACAGCTTTAAGAAACCCTAAGGAATATGGAGAACCACGTGCATAGCAATACAGAACTTACAACAGTACGAGGGTGCAACAGTAAGTATCGAGCAAAAGTTAGAGTCCTAACAATCCAGAACAGCAATGACAACTTTCGTCTAAAACACATGCACAAAGTGAATGCAGTCATCCAGCGACTAGCAAACGCTGCAGTTAAACTAAAATAGATGACTAATTTCACACATCTACACCATCAGTGCAAAGCAAACCTGTTTTCAATTCACAGACAGAACATGGAAGATTTAAAACACAATTTGTAATCTCAGCTTGTATGTGTCTCTCATAACATTTTGTCAAGTTATGAGCAATTATGAGTAATTGTTGGGCAAAAATTCAGGTTCCAAGCCTTCTCATCACCAGTTAGTGTGGTGAATTACAAAGTAATCCTGGAGCCCTGCTGAAGGGGTCCATAGCAGACATGATGCAACCTGCCTTTTTCTACAAAAGTAAAACAACACCAACAAACAACATAAACACTGTGGTGTTCCACACCTTTGTCTGATGGGAAGGGGGTAGCATGGCCAGAGATAGGAGCAGACCCAACAAAGCAACCAAGAGAGCCGACTCCACCCTCGGCCGGCCACTAACTCTCGGCCATTGTCGAGTCTGCATGGATGAGCGAGGATGGGTCTAAGGAGACGAAGGTGTCCGATACCTGCTTATTCAGCCAAGAAGCTTGTCAGGTCCCGGCGCTCAGCACTAGCTCCGCAGCCCTGTCCCATCATCCGCATCTCCTCAAGTCTTTCCAAACGGACTACGGTGAGGCAAAGATCCAGCAGCTGGTCTCCATGGCCAAAAGGCTCCCGGGAGGCAGATCCAGAAGTTCAGAACACCCCTGGCCTCACAGTACATCAATGTTTACATTAAAGGCTCCAACAAATAACAGCTATGTAATGCGTGCCATTTATGTCGGTCTAAAAACGTCAACATTTCAAACCTGAGAAACACATTACGGTAGGTTGAAAATATTCTTATTGTTTTGATTGGCATATGCTAAGATTTGTCCTTTAATAACGTCATACAAAACTCTCGAAAGTGTATTTTTTTGCGTGCTATTTTCGCTCACAAACACAACTACAGATTTAGTGCAATTACCATACAAACAGCTACGAAATAAAATTGATATTATTCAGAAATAGAAATACTTTATTAATCCCCGAGGGGAAATTGAGATTTTCAGCATAATCCCATCCAAGATCAGAAAAAAACATTACAGAGAGACAGAATCGAAAAAAGATCGCTGGCGGGTCTGCCAACTTCCGGCACCGCTTACAAAAAAAAGGTGAGAAACAGGTAAATGTTGGAGGGGAGAGAGTAAAAAAAATATTCAGTCAAAGGCTGGACTCCCAGGAGGAGGTCCAGACTGAGGCAAAAGAAAACAAATTCATAGCCATAGCACACATAAACTAGATACATACGATCAATAAAATTGCAACAGAGGGAAGGGAGTGGGAGCTACGGAGGCCGGCTGCTGCTGTATAAGCGCTAGTCAGCCATCCATCACCCCTGAGGGATTCAAGCGTCGAGAGCATTGGATGGAGTGTGGGGTACGTGTGTGTGCGCCTTATATTTATCGTGGATGCATGTGTGTGTGTAAGCCTGCAGCGTGTCTTTGTTCCGCAGCCTTGGTGTGACTGCAGCCGCCAGTCAGTCCAAAGTCAACAATAACAGGTGTATTTCCATGAGAGACAAGAAGGGAGTTTGTTGTGTCTTCGCCGCAATTTTGGTAGAGTCTTGAAGCCAGGGAAATAATCCAAGTTCGACATTTTTTTATGGCAGTGAAAATAAAATGTGATTTTCACTCTAAATCATGGGTGTCAAACTCTGGCCCGCGGGCCAAATTTGGCCCTTGGGGCAATATCAAATTAACATTAGAGCTGGCCCGCTGGTATTATACAGCATTCACCGCTAATACTCATACTTTCCAACCCTCCCGAATTTCACTGTCCCTCCCGAAAAACATTCTCACGATTTCAACCCGGACAACAATATTGGGGGCGTGCCTTAAAGGCACTGCCTTTAGCGCCCTCTACAACCTGTCATCACTTCCGCTTTTCCTCCATACAAACAGTGTGACGGCCAAGTCACATGATATATGCAGCTTCTACACACAGGTATGTGAATGCAAGGCATACTTGGTCAACAGCCATACAGGTCACACTGAGGGTGGCTGTATAAACAACTTTAACACTGTTACAAATATGCGCCACACTGTGAACCCACACCAAAAAAGAATGACAAACACATTTCGGGAGAACATCTGCACCGTAACACAACATAAACACAACAGAACAAATACTCAGAACCCCTTGCAGCAATAACTCTTCCAGGACGCTACAATATAAACCCCCGCTACCAATAACCCCCCCGTCCCCCCATTTATTTACAAATGTATTTGCCTGTGGAACAAGTTAATGTTGATTTTTTACCTCAGAAGGCTGCAAATAGAAAAGAGGCATTTAATGTTTTTATAAAAATTGTATTTAATATGCCTTTAATGTTTTTTGTTTGTTTTTTGAAAGTTGATTTTGCACTATTAAGTTATATAAGCGTTGCTTGTTCCATATTCAGTGTTAAAGCAAATTCAGTGTAGCAAACTGAACAATATTTATTGATATTTTATAATTATTATTATTTGAAACTGGATTTTGAACCTTGCGTGGCCCGCGGCTTTGTTCAGTTTAAAATTTTGGCCCACTCTGTATCTGAGTTCGACACCACTGCTCTATATTGTCTATTACTGGTCCTCAAATTCATCCTGCATGGGAGACAGTATAATGTTGTCCAAATCCCAAAGTGTCCACAGTTCAGCGGGCATCCTCCAATCATTTGTGGCAGCTTTGGGGTACTTTGAAGACTGCCAGCAACTTCCGGTTTGACGACAATCCAAAGCAACTCTTACTCGAATCAGCAGATGTCCTGGTGTCATAATTCCGAATAGGTGAATATCTTCACGTCCTCGACTGAAATGGTCGCCACATTCCATCTTCTCCAAGGAGTCCGTCGTGTGACCAGCAACAACCACTCTGTCAAGACAAGCAGGTTCCCCCAAACCCAAGATCTTGTCAATTTTTGTTGAGAGGTTAATTAGTTCCGATGTTTAGATTTGGAGAGCAGTGCAAAAAGAGGAAACAAGAAAGTTAAGACAAGACAAGACAAAGAAACAAGCAGGAGAGATAAGGGAGAGGAGTGCCAGTGAGAAAAAAATAAACCTGATCAATAAACTTAATCAACAAGCATCAAAATTTTGGCAATTCTTCATTGTCATTTCACTGACTAAAGAAAAATAATTTACATTTGTTCAATATAGTGTGCGCAATATCTTACCGTCGTTTGTATCATATTTGTACAGCAGCTGAGATAGGCTCCAGCACCCCCCGCTACCCCGAAAGGGAGAAGCGGTAGAAAATGGATAGATGGATATTTGTACATATCGTATTTTCTAATGTTGTTCAGTTATTGACAAGAAAGTTTGATCATATTACGCCTATACTTGCTCATCTGCACTGGCTTCCTATGCACTTAAGATGTGACTTTAAGGTTTTACTACTTACGTATAAAATACTACACGGTCTAGCTCCATTCTATCTTGCCGATTGTATTGTACCATATGTCCCGGCAAGAAATCTGCCTTCAAAGGACTCCGGCTTATCAGTGATTACTAAAGCCCAAAAAAAGTCTGCGGGCTATGGAGCGTTTTCCGTTCGGGCTCCAGTACTCTGGAATGCCCTCCCGGTAAGAATGTCAGATGCTACCTCAGTAGAAGCATATATGTCTCACTTTAAAACTAATTTGTATACTCTAGCCTTCTTTTCTTTTTCTCCTCTGTCCCCCCCTCCCTTGTGGATGGAGTCCGGTCCGATAACCATGGATGAAGTACTGGCTGTCCAGATTTGAGACCCAGGATGGACCGCTCGTCGGGACCCAGGATGGACCGCTCGTCTGTGTATCGGTTGGGGACATCTCTAAGATGCTGATCCGACTCCGCTTGGGATGGTTTCCTGTGGACGGGACTCTCGCTGCTGTCTTAGATCCGCTTTGAACTGAACTCTTGCGGCTGTGTTGGAGCCACTATGGATTGAACTTTCACAGTATCATGTTGGACCCGGTCGACATCCATTGCTTTCGGTCCCCTAGAGGGGGGGGTTGCCCACTTTTGAGGTCCTCTACAAGGTTCTCATAGTCATCATTGTCACTGGCGTCCCACTTGGTGTGAGTTTTCCTTGCCCACTGGGTGTGAGTTTTCCTTGCCCTTATGTGGGTTCTTCCGAGGATGTCGTAGTCGTAGTGGTTTGTACAGTCCTTTGAGACATTTGTGATTTAGGGCTATATAAATAAACATTGATTGATATTGTTTTTTGTTGTTTCTCCGTCTCCTCTTGTCCCCGTAATTTCCCCTTCGTCTTCTTTTTATCACTTCCTGCTATGGTCTGGCTGTGCCAAACTTTACATACATCCATTTGATAAAGTAAAATTCAAATAATGCAAAAAGAGAAATATCCCACACTTCTATTTTGTAAAGTAAATATGTACAGCCGATATGGACATCTACATCAACAATGTGATTTTCCTGAGTGGCTGGACAGGACATGTTTTTAAAAAAAATGGTGTCTACAATGGTAAACTATATGTGTTATTGTGTTGTGTGTGTGTCTTGCTGACTATTGGTCTAGATGTAGGTGTGGATGGAGCCAGCACAGTGGTGTGCTTAATCATGCATCAGGTTGATGCTGTGTGCAGGCCAAACCTGATGCTGTGAGGTAATGTTTGTCGTCTGTCCTGCGGTGATACTAGCTCTTCTTATTATGTCTGTTACGGGGAGCAGTGCAGCGGAACCCAAGACGCAAGGCCGAGTTGTTTGCAAAACGCATAAGTCTTTAAAGACCTACTGAAATGAGATTTTCTTATTCAAACGGGGATAGCAGGTCCATTCTCTGTGTCATACTTGATCATTTCGCGATATGGCCATATTTTTGCTGAAAGGATTTAGTAGAGAACATTCACGATAAAGTTCGCAACTTTTAGTCGCTAATAGAAAAGCCCTGCCTTTACCGGAAGTCGCAGACAATGACGTCACCCGTTGAGGGCTCCTCATATCCTCACATTGTTTTAAATGGGAGCCTCCAGCAAAAAGAGCTATTCGGACCGAGAAAACGACAATTTCCCCATTAATTTCAGCAAGGATGAAAGATTTGTGTTTGAGGATATTGATAGCGACGGATTAGAAAAAAACAAAAAATAAAATAAAGTTAAAAAAAAAATGCGATTGCATTCGGATGGATTCAGATGTTTTAAGACACATTTACTAGGATAATTTGGGGAAATCCCTTATTTTTCTATTGTGTTGCTAGTGTTTTAGTCAATCAATCAATCAATGTTTATTTATACAGCCCTAAATCACAAATGTCTCAAAGGACTGTACAAACCACTATGACTACGACCTCCTCGGAAGAACCCACAGAAGGGCAAGGAAAACTCACACCCAGCCAGTGACAATGATGACTATGAGAAACCTTGGAGAGGACCTCAAATGTGGGCAAACCCCACCCCCACCCCCCTCTAGGGGACCGAAAGTAATGGATGTCGAGCGGGTGTAACATGACCATGTGAAAGTTCAATCCATAGTGCCTCCAACACAGCTACGAGAGTTCAGTTCAAAGCAGAGCCAAGACAGCAGCGAGGGTCCCGTCCACAGGAAACCATCCCAAGCGGAGTCGGATCAGCATCGTAGAGATGTCCCCAACCGATACACAGGCGAGCGGTCCATCCTGGGTCCCGACGAGCGGTCCATCCTGGGTCCGGACTCTGGACAGCCAGTACTTCATCCATGGTCCCCCGTGGGGGACAGAGGAGAAAAAGAAAAAAAGCGGCAGATCAAGTGGTCTAAAAAGGAGGTTTATTTAAAGGCTAGAGTATACAAATGAGTTTTAAGGTGAGACTTAAATGCTTCTATTGAGGTAGCATCTCGAACTGTTACCGGGAGGGCATTCCAGAGTATTGAAGCCCGAACGGAAAACGCTCTATAGCCCGCAGACTTTTTTTGGCCTCTAGGAATCACTAATAAGCCGGAGTCTTTTGAACGCAGATTTCTTGCCGGGACATATGGTACAATACAATCGGCAAGATAGGATGGAGCTAGACCGTGTAGTATTTTATACGTAAGTAGTAAAACCTTAAAGTCACATCTTAAATGCACAGGAAGCCAGTGCAGGTGAGCCAGTATAGGAGTAATATGATCAAACTTTCCTGTTCTTGTCAAAAGTCTAGCAGCCGCATTTTGTACCAAGTGTAATCTTTTAATGCTAGACATGGGGAGACCCGAAAATAATACGTTACAGTAATCGAGATGAGACGTAACAAACGCATGGATAATGATCTCAGCGTCGTTAGTGGACAAAATGGAGCGAATTTTAGCGATATTACGGAGATGAAAGAAGGCCGTTTTAGTAACGCTTTTAATGTGTGACTCAAAGGAGAGAGTTGGGTCGAATATAATACCCATTTTTTTACCGAGTCACCTTGTTTAATTATTTGGTAGTCAAATGTTACAGTTGTATTATTAAATAGAGGTCGGTGTCTAGCAGGACCGATTATCAACATTTATGTTTTTTTGGCGTTAAGTTGGATAAAGTTAGCGGACATCCATTGTTTAATTTCATTAAGACACGCCTCCAGCTGACTACAATCCGGCGTGTTGGTCAGCTTTAGGGGCATGTAGAGTTGGGTGTCATCAGCATAACAGTGAAAGCTAACACCGAATTTGCGTATGATGTCACCTAGTGGCAGCATGTAGATGCTGAAGAGTGCAGGGCCAAGGACCGAACCCTGGGGAACTCCACACGTTACCTTAACATAGTCCGAGGTCATACTGTTATGGGAGACGCACTGCCCCGTCAGTAAGATAAGACTTAAACCAAGACAGGGCTAAGTCTGACATACCAATCCGTGTTTTGATACGCTCTAATAAAATATTATGATCGACGGTATCGAAAGCAGCGCTAAGATCGAGGAGCAGCAATATAGATGACGCATCAGAATATATCGTTAGCAATAGATCATTAGTCATTTTTGCGAGGGCTGTCTCCGTGGAGTGATTTGCCCTGAAACCGGATTGAAAGGTTTCACATAGATTGTTAGACGCTAAGTGTTCATTTAGCTGCTCTGCAACAATTTTTTCAAGGATTTTTGAAATAAAGGGAAGCTAAGACACCGGTCGGTAGTTTACCATGAGGTCAGGATCGAGGTTAGGTCTTTTAAGGAGAGGATGAATAGTGAGTTAAATAGTACGTGATAGTCCGAAGGGTGTGTCCACGGGTGTATTGAAGCCAGTTTCTAATGGAAGTAGACGGCACCTGTATGGACGGCACAAGCTCAGCTGATCTCTGGTAAGTGGCGACTTTTTACCACAACTTTCTCACCGTAAACTGCTGGTTGACATTTGGTCGGGATCCATGTTCGCTTGACCGCTCTGATCCATAGGAAAGCTTCACCTCCCGGAATTTTAAACAAGGAATCAGCGTGTGTTTGTGTGGCTAAAGGCTAAGGCTTCCCAACTCCATCTTTCTACTTTGACTTCTCCATTATTAATTGAAAAAATTGCAAAAGATTCAGTAACACAGATGTCCAAAATACTGTGTAATTATGCCGTTAAAGCAGACGACTTTTAACTGTGTGCGTGCGCAGCGCTAATATTTCCTAACAGTCCGTGACGTCACGCGTACACGTCATCATTCTGCGACGTTTTCAACAAGAAACTCCCGGGACATTTAAAATTGCAATTTAGTTAACTAAAAAGGCCATATTGGCATGTGTTGCAATGTTAATACTTTATCATTGATATATAAACTATCAGACTGCGTGGTGGGTAGTAGTGGGTTTCAGTAGGCCTTTAATAATTTCCAAAAAGGTACAGCAAAACTCTAGGGAAAAAAATTATAAAATGTAGCAAACGGTTAGGGAGTAATGCTAACAGAAAGTGTAGCAAACGACAAAGGAGTAATGCTACCACGTGTACCAAACTGCTAAGGAGTAATGCTACCAAAAAGTGTAGCAAACGACAAAGGAGTAATAATACCAAAAAGTGTAGCAAACTACTAAGGAGTAATGCTACCAAAAAGTGTAGGAAACGACTAAGAAATACTGCTAGCAAAAAGTGTAGCAACCAGCTAAGGCGTAATGCTAACAAAAAGTGTGGCAAACAGCTAAGGAGTAATGCTACCAAAATGTATAGCAAAAGTCTAGGGAAAAATTCTAACAAAAGGTGTTCAAGGCAAAAATATAAACACAAAAAGAGTCAGCTCAGCAAAGACGGCAACAGAAGGCAAACAACAAGAACAATATTTAGCATGCGGAAATCCAAGATTTCTTACTGGGTTTGTTGCAAAGGAGAAAGAATAACGAAGGCCTCAGAGGAAAAGTTTAGATCCAGTAGTCCTTGCTGTGTGCTGTGCTGAACCTCAGTAGGCTTAATTGCAGATCTGAAACAGGTGTGTCTGCTGGTACCGCCTTTCAACAGACTTCCTGTCACCTGGCATCCAGGAAATGACGGATCGGAAAAAACAAGGAAATAGCAGGAATATAACGATGCAAAAATATAGTGGAATCAGAGTAACAATCAGAAAACACCACAAAACCCTCAGACCTAATGTCTGTGCCAACATTATCAAATGTTGATTGATATTCCCATCAATTCCAGCTAAAGTGTTGGAATACGTTATATTCATTGCACAGTGCAGCTTGCAAGGTACAAACCCTGTTTCCATATGAGTTGGGGAATTGTGTTAGATGTAAATATAAACGGAATACAATGATTTGCAAACCCTTTTCAACCCATATTCAGTTGAATGCACTACAAAGACAAGATATTTGATGTTCAAACTCATAAACTTAATTTTTTTTCTTTGCAAATAATAATTAACTTAGATTTTCATGGTTGCAACTCGTGCCAAAGTAGTTGGGAAAGGGTATGTTCACCACTGGAAACTAATTGTTGAAGCTTTGAAAGTGGAATTCTTTCCCGTTCTTGTTTTATGTAGAGCTTCAGTCGTTCAACAGTCTGGGGTCTCCGCTGTCGTATTTTATTTATGTGCCACACATTTTTGATGGGAGACAGGTCTGGACTGCAGGCGGGTCAGGAAAGTACCCAGACTCTTTTTTCACAAAACCACGCTGTTGTAACACGTGCTGAATGTGGCTTGGCATTGTCTTGCTGAAATAAGCAGGAGCGTCCATGAAAAAGACGGCGCTTAGATGGCAGCATAAGTTGTTCCAAAACCTGTATGTATCTTTCAGCATTAATGGTGTCTTCACATATGTGTAAGTTACCCATGCCTTGGGCACTAATGCACCCCCATACCATCACAGATGCTGGCTTTTGAACTTTGCGTCGATAACAGTCTGTAAGGTTCGCTTCCCCTTTGGTCCGGATGGCACGATGTCAAATATTTCCAAAAACAATCTAAAATGTGGACTCGTCAGACCACACAACACTTTTCCATTTTGCATCAGTCCATCTTAGATGTTCTCGGGCCCAGAGAAGCCGGCGGCGTTTCTGTATGTTGTTGATAAATGGCTTCCGCTTTGCATAGTAGAGCTTTAACTTGCACTTACAGATGTAGCGACAAACTGTATTTAGTGACAGTGATTTTCTGAAGTCTTCCTGAATCCATGTAGTGATATCCTTTGGATATAGATGTCTGTTTTTGATACAGTGCTGTCTGAGGGATCAAAGGTCATGGTCATTCAATGTTGGTTTCCAGCCATGCTGTTTACGTGGAGTGATTTCTCCAGATTCTCTGAACCTTTTGATGATATTATGGACCGTAGATGTAGAAAGCCCTAAATTTCTTGCAATTGTACTTTGAGAAACGTTGTTCTTAAACTGTTTGACTGATTGCTCACGCAGTTGTGGACAAAGAGGTGTACCTCGCCCCATCCTTTCTTGTGAAAGACTGAGCATGTTTTGGGAAGCTGTTTTTATACCCACTCATGGCACCCACCTGTTCCCAATTAGCCTGCACACCTGTGGGATGTTCCAAATAAGTGTTTGATGAGCATTCCTCAACTTTATCAGTATTTATTGCCACCTTTCCTAACTTCTTCGTCACGTGTTGCTGGCATAAAAATTCAAGTTAATGATTATTTGCAAAAAAATAAAAATGTTTATCAGTTTGAACATCAAATATGTTGTATTTGTAGTATATTCAACTGAATATGGGTTGCACATGATTTGCAAATAATTGTATTCCGTTTATATTTACATTTAACACAATTTCCCAACTCATATGGAAACGGGGTTTGTAGTTTCTATCTAAATTATATACAATGACCAGTTTGCCTTGGTTCCCCAAACACGCCATAATTGACTATTATCAATCACAGAGTGCAAATTTCAAAATGTATCGCAATAGAACCGAAACTGTGGCCCTAAAATAATACAGGCACAAAATGGTACCGTTGGTTACTTGAACCGTTCTACCTCTAGTAAATAGAATTATAGCTATGAACAAAATCATGGAACATGCAGCTAAAACAGCGAAATAAATGCTCGCTGTCACTTACCGTTATCCAGGGCCTCATAATTGCTGAATCTACTATTAAACACGTAAAGTTGCAGACATTGATGTGCAGTAATGTGACTGAAAGGAGGATACAGAACGGAATATGTGTCTTACAGTGCTTTTCAGATTGACTAATATGTGTCTTTGGTCTTCTTTGGCATATGTCACAGATTTAGCATTGTTTTAATCATTCTGTGAAGGAGTGTATTTGTTCATTTTATAACAGAGTAAAGAATAAAGACGTCATATTTTCAGTCATAATATTTCGGACCACACTGAGCACACTTTCAGAACTGGCATTGCTGTGGGGAATGCATAATAAAGACTTCATTAATCTTGGCAGCTCAGTGAATCTCATATCCTTTCCAACAAGGCCCAATAACTTGTCGCTGGTTGCTCACTTTCTGTCAACTGGTACTCAGCGAGTTCCTTTCTCAGCCTATCTTCACTCAAATTTACCTGAGGGAACAGTGCCCTTAGCTTCTCCACTGTCAAATAAACCCACAGTGTTCCTGACTGAAGATTGCAGAGCTAAATCACACTTTTTTTTTTATTAATGTATTTATTCATAACACTCAAAGTCTACCCTGCCAAATAATTTGGTGGTGATTTATTGGAAAATGTTATTATCTGCCTGTCCCTGGAGTGATATCAAGGCGTGTTGCAGGGTCCAGCACTTTCAAGTTACTCAGGAGTGGGTGGTCAAGTGGAAAGGACGGCAGCATCTTCTGAAGAACTGCATCATATAACTTTCTCACAGTTCTTCAACAGAATAGGAGTAGTGGAAATTTCAGGCACACTATACACTTCCATTTTGTCAAAAGGCAGTGGCGGGCCGTGCGTTTCCCATCTTCAGTGATGTCTGACTTCAATGATTACCTCTCAAAATACCATAATTTATGTCACCACATGACCATTGCTGGAGGAATACTATACAGAAACACATTTATTTCCCACTGCGTATTGAACAACATTGTACAAAACTGGTTATTTTCTGGCATATTTAAAAATCAATTAAAACGCATCAGTAATTAAAACATATATCATGCGGTACTGTCAAAATTAAAACTGCAAAAAACCTATTAAAAGCGAAAATATTAAATATTTCAAATCACGATTTGTAGAACCTATTTGAGGCCGTTTAATCCAGTGGAACCCCCCGTCGTCGGGTTATACTCGAGTGGAAATGGCGGGCATTTCCCCATTTCATCGCCAGAACAGCTGAGATTGTCTCACAAGATGTAGTTTCACTTTAAATATCCTTCTTGTAAATGGCTTTGCAAATATATATATGCCACCTAATCAACGTGTTGTTGTTCTTTTCTGATATTAAGGTCTGGCTAGGGCGCAACACTTCCTGCTTCTTGCTAAATTGAAACTTGTGGATGGATACTCACTTTGGAACGACAAGTGAGTATCCAATCACAGTCTCGTTAACATCAGGCTACTTCATACTTGCCAACCTTGAGACATCCGATTTCAGGAGGTGGGGAGTAGGGGGGCGTGGTCGGGACTTGGTTAAGAGGGGTGTCGTATAATTCACCAACTCGAGTATTCCATTTATATATATATATATATATATATATATATATATATATATATATATATATATATATATGTATGTATGAAATACTTGTCTTTTAGTGAATTCTAGCTATATATATTTATTTTATTACACATACATAAATAAAATAGTTGAATTTCCGATGGCACCTTTCAAATACACAGTAATAAAAACACATTTGTTCTACTAACTGTACTATGCTTGCTGGTTACTAAAAAAAAACAAAATAACAACACTTACCTTTCACTATTTGAGTAACCTTTGTTCTGCCATTTGCGTATTGGTGAGCGATCTCCGAATCCGGGAACATCCTTCACGGATTTGTTGTAGACATCAGCAAATGAGAACGGGATGTTGCTTCCAGCTATCAGCATAGCCATCTTTGTCTCAGCATAAGATACACCATCGGGTCTCCATTTTGCGGGGTGGGCCATAATACTGGGTTGTAAACGATGCTTCGCTGCGGATGCTTTGTGCTTCGCTGACTGACCGTTCATGGCTGAGTATATCCGTTTGGCCGCCGTGTTCAATGAAGAAGTCTGTTCTACAAAATTTACTGGCAACATACCCCTTCCCCTTCGAACTCTCCTGTATAAACTGACATTTTTGTTTCCAATCGTTCTGGAACTTGCAAGCGTATTTCTTCATTTTGCTCGTCGACGGTGTAATATATTGGGTTGGAGTCAATAACCAGGCAATGTGATGAAGTTACGTCTCTTTACTGTTGGCTTCGGAACAGACTCTCTAATGCATGTTCTTTGACTGCACTTAAATGTAGAATATATTGACATTGTATTCTATGTACAGTAGATGGCAGTATTGTCATGTTTAAGAGGGTCACAACATTGAGTCAGCTCTGCATGCAGCTGGAGGGGGCGTGGCCTCCAGCCCCGCCTGAATTTCAGGAGATTTTCGGGAGAAAATTTGTCCCGGGAGGTTTTCGGGAGAGGCACTGAATTTCGGGAGTCTCCCTTAAAATCCAGGAGGGTTGGCAAGAGTGGGCTACATAGACAGGCTACTGTCAACAACTTGTGATCTGATTGGCTATTGCAACTGGCCAGAGGTGGGTAGAGTAGCCAAAAACTGTACTCAAGTAAGAGTTATGTTACTTTAGAGATTTATTACTCAAGTAAAAGTAAGTAGTCGCCCAAATATTTACTTGAGTAAAAGTAAAAAGTATGTATGTTGTGAAAAAACTACTCAAGTACTAAGTAACTGATGAGTAACCTCATTACGGCAACAAATAATGCACAAAAACATAAAAATAGCATGAGCAAATTCAGAGTCAGGAATATCTCTTAAGCAACTAAAACAATAATATATAATAAATAATAATACATTAAAATAAAAAAAAGGCAAACTGAGACACAATAACTTGACAGCACCATAGGCTCAGTAGGCATTCATTGATGGATTGACTGAAACTTGTATTAGTAGACTGCACAGTACAGTACATATTCCGTACAATTGACCACTAAATGGTAACACCCCAATAAGTTTTTCAACATCAATCAATTATTTAATAAATGACCAAGTCGAGGTGATCCACCTCATATATACATACACACACGTATCATATACATACACACACGTATCATATACATACACACATATTATATATATTAATATGTCCAGGGTGTACGCCGCCTTCCGCCGGATTGTAGCTGAGATAGGTGCCAGCGCCCCCCGCGACCTCAAAAGGGAATAAGCGGTAAGCGGTAGGAAATGGATGGATGGATGGATATATATATATATATACACAGTATATCATTTATATTTATTTATTTTGCCGTTTTTGTTTACATGTTAAAGGTGTTTTAATGAATATACATGCATGTTTAACACATAGATTCCTATCTTTCATGAAGACAAGAATATAAGTTGGTGTATTACCTGATTCTGATGACTTGCATTGATTGGAATCAGTAGTGCTGAAAACGTCCAAGTTTTCAAATGGAGGAGAAAAAAAGTTCTTCCTTTCTGTCTAATACCACATGAAAGTCGTTGGTTTTTGGCATCTGATCTGTCCAGCTTACGTATTCGTTTTTATACACTTTACAATAAATACATTGGCAGCAAACTCCGTGCTTGCACGCTTGTTTGCGCTGGCTTTCGGAGACTCTTATTTTGTTAGCGCAGGCGCGATGGAGCGGCACTTTTATTTTGAAGACAGGAACTGTGCGATCAGTCTTTAGGTTTTTGACGGGAAGTACGGCTGAAATAAAAAGTGTATTTTTTCCTTTACACTTTTGATTGATTGATTGAAGCTTGTATTAGTAGATTGCACAGTACTGTACATATTTCGAACAATTGACCACTAAATGGTAACACCCCAATAAGTTTTTCAACTTTTTTAAGTCTGATTCGACGTGTGACGGTCACGTGACCGCCTGGCTCTGTTTGATTGGTCCAACGTCACCAGTGACTGCATGTGATTGGTGAAACGCAGGCATGCGTGGATCCTACTTTGAAAAACCAAAACAAACATTCATAGATCGATAAAAAAAAGTGGCGAGTAGCGAGCTGAATGTAGATAAATGGAGCGGAGTAAAAGTAGCGTTTCTTCTCCATAAATATACTCAAGTAAAAGTATGTCGCATAAAAACTACTCTTAGAAGTACAATTTATCCCAAAAGTTACTCAAGTAGATGTAACGGAGTAAATGTAGCGCATTACTACCCACCTCTCCAACTGGCTATCACAACTGTTTATCGACTCTATGTGTTCTCAAATTCATCCGTTAACGGTCCCGGTGAGTATCCAATCACAGGACGGGTAAATGTCACATTCAACGTGAGGCCATCTAGAAAGCCTTACTGACACAAACTCGTGATCTGATTGGCTATCGCAATTGTCTATCAACTGTCTGTGCCCGCAGTGTTGATTCTGAAGGCCTCAGGCAGATTTTGTACAGCATGGCAACATAAGCGCGCTGAATTCTAGTCAGATACAAACTAATACTAAAAAGAACAACAGTGGAAGGAACATAATATGACATGAAGAGAATATGAATACTTTTAGATATTTAGGGAAAGTAAATTAAAACATGATTATATCTTTAATTATGATCATGATTTCTGGTAATGTTAGGCCACCTTTTGACAGTGGTTTGCCCCGATGGCCCACTACTGTCAAAAGTTGATCTCATAATAATATACTATTGAATTATTATACATTTAGATGAATAGATATATAGATGAATAGATGGATAGATGGATAGATAGATAGATAGATAGATAGATAGATAGATAGATAGATAGATAGATAGATAGATAGATAGATAGATAGATAGATAGATAGATAGAGAGATAGAGAGATAGATAGTACTTTATTCATTCCGTCTGGAGAGTTCCCTCAGGAAAAGTAATACTAACTGAAATATTTTCTTTTCAGCTGACAATGCTTTTCATGAAGGCTTGTGTGTCTGCTCTTATCAAAAGATCTTCATTGTCAACTGATGTCCATCTCCATATTTAACCTCCCTGAGAGCGAGAGCAAAATAAGTGCTATAATAAGAAAACATTACATTTAATAATAGAACATTATTCACTTAATTCAACATATTTCAACACCCACCTGAAAGGTAATGTTAAATTCTTACAAAGGCTGAAGAGCAGCACTCACGAATAGGAAGTCTCCACAATTGGATCGTGCAGATGGCTTGCCAGATCATGCACTTTGGTAATCCGCTTCGCCTCTTTATCGTTGTAAAATTGAGCCTGCAGTACGTAGGACTACAGCCAGGTTAGCTATACATGTCAAAATAGTGGCAGATGCAGCCAAGGTCCTGTACTTTTGGCAAGCTTGTTTTAACCCTGCTGATAACTGAATTTGTGTCTTTCTTTCATGTGGCATTGTCTGAGTTAAAGGGGAACATTATCACCAGACCTATGAAAGCGTCAATATATACCTTGATGGTACAGAAAAAAGACTATATGTTTTTTTAACCAATTTCCGGACTCTAAAAGGGTGAATTTGGCGATTGAAACACCTTTCAATTGTTCGCTGTCGGAGCAATGACCTTTCACCCGTGACGTCACAACAGGAAGCAATCCGCCATTTTCTCAAACACATTACACACACCAAGTCAAATCAGCTCTGTTATTTTCCGTTTTTTTCGACTGTTTTCCGTACCTTGGAGACATCATGCCTCGTCGGTGTGTTGTCGGAGGGTGTAACAACACGATGAGGGACGGATTCAAGTTGACTTACGTGGAGTGTGCTAATCAAACATATCAATGGTCATGGCATGCTAATCATGCTAACATGCTATTTAGGCTAGCTGTATGTACATATTACATCATTATGCCTCATTTGTAGCTATATTTGCATCCAGCCTTTCCCTCCACCCACATTTAATGCCAAACAAACACATACCAATCAACAGATTCAAGTTGCACCAGTTGTCAAAAGATGCAATTGTTGGTTAGAAGGCGATCACCGTATTCCTCCTCATTGCCTATGTCTGTCGTGATATGGCTCAATAGCTTCAGTTTCTTCTTCAATTTTGTTTTCGCTATCTGCCTCCACACTACAACCATCCGTTTCAATACATGCGTAATCTGTTGAATCGCTTAAACCGCTGAAATCCGAGTCTGAATACGAGCTAATGTCGCTTTGTCCTTCTGTTTTATCCGCCATGTTTGTTTGTATTGGCATCACGCAGTGACATCACAGGAAAATGGACAGGTGGATATACCAATCGTGAAAATCAGGCAATTTGAAGGTTTTTTTCGGGATATTGCGTGTCCTTCGTCACCGATTCTGTTCATAACTTTTATGGAAAGAATTTCTAGGCGCAGTCAAGGCAATGAGGGGTTCCGGTTTGGTGGCCGCAGGATTAAGTCTCTGCTTTTTGCAGATGATGTGCATGTGATGGTTTAATCTGACCGGGATCTTCACCTCTCATTGGATCAGTTTGCAGCCGAGTGTGAAGTGACCGGAATGACAATCAGCACCTCCAAGTCCGAGTCCATGGTTCTCGCCCGGAAAAAGGTGGAATGCCATCTCCGGGTTGGGGAGGAAACCCTGCCCCAAGTGGAGGAGTTCAAGTACCTTGGAGTCTTGTTCACGAGTAAGGGAAGAGTGGATCGTGAGATCGACAGGCGGATCGGTGCGGCGTCTTCAGTAATGCGGACGTTGTACCGATCCGTTGTGGTGAAGAAGGAGCTGAGCCGGAAGGCAAAACTCTCAATTTACCGGTCGATCTACGTTCCCATCCTCACCTATGGTCATGAGCTTTGGGTCATGACCGAAAGGATAAGATCACGGGTACAAGCGGCCAAAATGAGTTTCCTCCGCCATGTGGCGGGGCTCTCCCTTAGAGATAGGGTGAGAAGCTCTGCCATCCGGAAGGAACTCAAAGTAAAGCCGCTGCTCTTTCACATCGAGAGGAGCCAGATGAGGTGGTTCGGGCATATGGTCAGGATGCCACCCGAACGCCTCCCTAGGCAGGTGTTTAGGGCACGTCCAACCGGTAGGAGGCCACGGGGAAGACCCAGGACACGTTGGGAAGACTATGTCTCCCGGCTGGCCTGGGAACGCCTCGGGATCCCCCGGGAAGAGCTAGACGAAGTGGCTGGGGAAAGGGAAGTCTGGGTTTCCCTGCTTACGCTGTTGCCCCCGCGACCCGACCTCGGATAAGCGGAAGAAGATGGATGGATGGATGGGTAACATTTTGAGAAAAAAAACTTCAGAAAATAAAATAAGCCACTGGGAAATGATTTTTACTGGTTTTAACCCTTCTGAAATTGTGATAATGTTCCCCTTTAAAGATAATACAATTTTCCCATTGAACACCTATTTTGCTATTGGAAACTTGGAGAATGTCCAAACATGTCAAAATGTAAACTTTTCTACATAAGTTTATCTAAAATGCTCTCGCTGTTAAAATTCAATGTAAATTGGATTTGTTAACACAGTGCAGTTCTCCTCACTGTAAAGCTTCTCTCAGTTTTTCATATACATGTTCTGTATTTCCCACATTGCATACTGGCATTTCCAAGAATCTTGTTCTAACTTGGAGAGTAGCCTCATCGTGTTGGCAGGGCTGCATTCGCCGGTGTTGTCTTTGTGTCTGGCCGTCAATCAATCATCTTTCTACATTTTATTTAAATGATTGATTGTTTGATTGCACAAACCACAAAAGCCCAAAATGGGGGAAAAAAACAAAAATATTTGGAAGCAAGGGGCCGCAGATGTGGGGAACCCCCTCCTGTGTGACTTTCTGCAATGGTTGTCAAGTGGGTACAGGTTTTGAACTATTGTTGAATTATAAAGTGAGAACTAGCATAGGGTCGTTGGAGGTATTCTTCCATGTCATAGAGAAGAAGTCCACCCCAGGTCACGACTTACATGTATACATCTACACAGTATTGCAACAAACAAAACAATGCCCTCCAGTATTAGCATATGGATTTTACATTCAAATAATCAAGTAGGTGTTCCTATTCTTTGCGCAAATAGACTTTACCTTGGTGTAACAGTATTTGAAGATGTCTCAAGTAAATACAAAAGGTTCACCCCAGACAGTAAGCCTATATTGTTTGATTAGCAGAAGTCACTTATCATTCCTTAAAGGCCTACTGAAACCCACTACTACCAACCACGCAGTCTGATAGTTTATATATCAATGATGAAATATTAACATTGCAAGACAAGCCTGTACGGCCTTTTGGTTTACTAAATTGCAATTTTAAATTTCCTGCGAGTTTCTTGTTGAAAACGTCGCGGAATGATGATGCGTATTCGTGACATCACTGACTGTTAGGAATTACTAGCGAGGCACCACTCGCAGCTAGAAGTCGTCTGCTTTAACCGCATAATTACACAGTATGTTGGACATCTGTGTTGCTGAATATTTTGCAATTTGTTCATTTAATAATGGAGACTATAAAGAACAATGCTGTTGGTGGAAAGTGGTGGATTGCAGCTGTCTTTAGCACCGAGACATAGCCCGTGTTTCTTTGTTTGTTCTGAAGCGGAGCGGTCAAGCGAACATGTTTTCTCTACATCAACCAGCATGTTTTTGGATAGGGAAATTGTGATATATATCTTACCGGAGACATCAGTGGATTATGAGTCGTCGTCCAGCAGCTGTCAAAAAAGGCAGCTGTGAGCTTGGCTCCTCGGATTCTCTCTGAGACACTGTGTGTTCACAGCAGCCCTCCGACCTCGAGGTATGCTTTTACAATCTTTAAAATCTCACTAAAACACTATTAAAACAATAAGCAGATAAGGGATCTTCCAGAATTATCCTAGTAAATGTGTCTAATTACATCTGGAACGCTCACTTTGCCGCCGCCCGGAGCTGTCGCTTTTTTTTTTTTCTATTTTCTAGTCCTTCACTATCAATATCCTAATTCACAAATCTTTCATCCTCGCTCAAATTAATGGGGAAATTGTCACTTTCTCGGTCCGAATTGCTCTTGCTGCTGTTGGCTCCCATTATAAACAATGTGAATATGTGTGGAGCCCTGCAACTTGTGACGTCACGCGCACATACTTCCCGGTAAAGGCAGGGCTTTTCTATTAGAGACCAAAAGTTGCAAACTTTATCGGCGATGTTCTCTACTAAATCCTTTCAGCAAAAATATGGCAATATTGCGAAATGATCAAGTATGACACATAGAATGTGTCAGAGTTATTTGTTGTCGAACCCCAAGATGCAGAGACAGAGGCAGGCATTGGATATGAAGAAATGATTTTAATTTAAAATACTAAAACTAGAACAAACAAAGGGTACAAACAAAAAGCACGCACATGGGCAGAATAACAAACTAAGGGTCTTTAGCATAGAAGATAGCAAGAAACAAAAAATGACCTAGCGTGGAAGGGTCCTGACTGTTGTTTGTGCTTACGCACCAAACAGCAGTTCAGAGTACCCACCCTTTTTGGGTACACTCGAGGGAGTACTGGAGAGTTCTCCCCCGGGTGATTCCCTTGTCCTACTTCAACGCTCATGTTGGCAACGACAGTGAAACCTGGAGAGGCGTGATTGGGAAGAATGGCCGCCCGGATCTGAACCCGATTGGTGTTTTGTTATTGGACTTTTGTGCTCGTCACGGATTGTCCATAACGAACACCATGTTCAAACATAGGGGTGTCCATATGTGCACTTGGCACCAGGACACCCTAGGCCGCAGTTCCATGATCGACTTTGTAGTTGTGTCATCGGATTTGCGGCCTTATGTTTTGGACACTCGGGTGAAGAGAGGGGCGGAAATTTCTACCGATCACCGCCTGGTGGTGAGTTGGCTGCGATGGTGGGGGTGGATGCCGGACCGACCTGCCAGGCCCAAACGCATTGTGAGGGTCTGCTGGGAACGTCTGGCAGAGTCTCCTGTCAGAGAAAGTTTCAATTCCCATCTCCGGAAGAACTTCGAACATGTCACGAGGGAGGTGCTGGACATTGAGTCCGAGTGGACAATGTTCCGCACCTTTATTATCGAGGCGGCTGATCGGAGCTGTGGCCGCAAGGTAGTTAGTGCATGTCGGGGCGGCAATCCTAAAACCCCTTGGTGGACACCAGCGTTGAGGGATGCCGTCAAGCTGAAGAAGGAGTTCTGTCGGGTCCTTTTGGCTCATAGGACTCCGGAGGCAGTGGACAGGTACCGACAGGCCAAGCGGTGTGCGGCTTCAGCGGTCGCTGAGGCAAAAACTCGGACATGGGAGGAGTTCGGGGAAGCCATGGAAAATGACTTCCGGACGGCTTCGAAGCGATTCTGGACCACCGTCCGCCGCCTCAGGAAGGGGAAGCAGTGCACTATCAACACCGTGTATGGTGCGGATGGTGTTCTGCTGACCTCAACTGCGGATGTTGTGGATAGGTGGAAGGAATACTTCGAAGACCTCCTCAATCCCACCAACACGTCTTCCTATGAGGAAGCAGTGCCTGGGGAATCTGTGGTGGACTCTCCTATTTCTGGGGCTGAGGTCGCTGAGGTAGTTAAAAAGCTCCTTGGTGGCAAGGCCCTGGGGGTGGACAAGACCCGCCCGGAGTTCCTTAAGGCTTTGGATGCTGTGGGGCTGTCTTGGTTGACAAGACTCTGCAGCATCGCGTGGACATCGGGGGCGGTACCTCTGGATTGGCAGACCGGGGTGGTGGTTCCTCTCTTTAAGAAGGGGGACCGGAGGGTGTGTTCCAAGTATCGTGGGATCACACTCCTCAGCCTTCCCGGTAAGGTTTATTCAGGTGTACTGGAGAGGAGGCTACGCCGGATAGTCGAACCTCGGATTCAGGAGGAACAGTGTGGTTTTCGTCCTGGTTGTGGAACTGTGGACCAGCTCTATACTCTCGGCAGGGTTCTTGAGGGTGCATGGGAGTTTGCCCAACCAGTCTACATGTGCTTTGTGGACTTGGAGAAGGCATTCGACCGTGTCCCTCGGGAAGTCCTGTGGGGAGTGCTCAGAGAGTATGGGGTATCGGACTGTCTTATTGTGGCGGTCCGCTCCCTGTACGATCAGTGCCAGAGCTTGGTCCGCATTGCCGGCAGTAAGTCGAACACATTTCCAGTGAGGGTTGGACTCCGCCAAGGCTGTCCTTTGTCACCGATTCTGTTCATAACTTTTATGGACAGAATTTCTAGGCGCAGTCAAGGCGTTGAGGGGTTCCGGTTTGGTGACCGCAGGATTAGGTCTCTGCTTTTTGCAGATTATGTGGTCCTGATGGCTTCATCTGACCGGGATCTTCAGCTCTCATTGGATCAGTTTGCAGCCGAGTGTGAAGCGACCGGAATGAGAATCAGCACCTCCATGTTCGAGTCCATGGTTCTCGCCCGGAAAAGGGTGGAGTGCCATCTCCGGGTTGGGGAGGAGACTCTTCCCCAAGTGGAGGAGTTCAAGTACCTAGGAGTCTTGTTCACGAGTGAGGGAAGAGTGGATCATGAGATCGACAGGCGGATCGGTGCGGCGTCTTCAGTAATGCGGACATTGTACCGATCCGTTGTGGTGAAGAAGGAGCTGAGCCGGAAGGCAAAGCTCTCAATTTACCGGTCGATCTACGTTCCCATCCTCACCTATGGTCATGAGCTTTGGGTCATGACCGAAAGGATAAGATCACGGGTACAAGCGGCCGAAATTAGTTTCCTCCGCCGTGTGGCGGGGCTCTCCCTTAGAGATAGGGTGAGAAGCTCTGCCATCCGGGAGGAACTCAAAGTAAAGCCGCTGCTCCTCCACATCGAGAGGAGCCAGATGAGGTGGTTCGGGCATCTGGTCAGGATGCCACCCGAACGCCTCCCTAGGGAGGTGTTTAGGGCACGTCCAACCGGTAGGAGGCCACGGGGAAGACCAAGGACACGTTGGGAAGACTATGTCTCCCGGCTGGCCTGGGAACGCCTCGGGGTCCCTCGGGAAGAGCTAGACGAAGTGGCTGGGGAAAGGGAAGTATGGGTTTCCCTGCTTAGGCTGTTACCCCCGCGACCCGACCTCGGATAAGCGGAAGAAGATGGATGGATGGATGGATGGAAGCAAGCGGGTAGCAAACAGGAAAAACTGGAAATGGCTAATGCTAACAGAAACAGCTTACCGCTATGACGACCAAGACAAAATGTAGCACGACGGGTAGTAGCTGTAAAAAAACGAAACGTCCAGAGCGACATGTGGCACGACTATACAAATGACAATACAATGATCCAGCAACTGACACAACACAAAGCAGGTACAAATAGGAGCGGGCTGATTGGCAACAGGTGTGGCCAGGTGCCAATCAGCCGCAGCTGAGGAGGAACACAGCACTCAGGGAACAAGACAGGAAGCTGACAAAATAAGAGCACTAGACAGGAACTAAGGATGGGAAATACTAAACAGAGGAAACAGACAAATGCAGAGGAAAAAACTAAAACATAGACAAACTGTCAGGGGAAAGCCTGACAGAATGGACCTGTTTTCCTCGTTTAAATAAGAAAATCTAATTTCAGTAGGCCTTTAACATTAAACAAATTACACTGAATTAGTCCCAGAAACTTTAGAAACTACGCACGGTACCTTTGTTTATTTCTACAGTCTATATTTAACACTGTTGCTGTAGTTAGCATCCGCTTCGACATCGGCAGTGCAATTAGCTTTAGCATTAGCTTGGTCATATATAAAGCCTTATCGACTGAAAAGACACAGATCATAAAAATATACTCTTTCAAACATGTTTAAACAATATAAAGATACATTCGGGGGTAAAACTATTTACATAAAAACACTTGTACACTTGTATGTTTTAGTTATACAGACATGAGGACACAACTTTGTTCTGCACACGTCTGTAATGACTGCAAGGAGGAAATCACGTGTCCTCTAGTATAGTCCCCCGCTGGGGCCGCCCAGTACTACAATGGCTCTTAATAATGCTGGCATTACAATAACCTTAGCTACCAAATTTACAAATAAGGGTGCTTTACTGTTGCCATTAACAATAAACATTTTTAAGTTAAAAATATAAAATGACATAAGAATATAACCCAATAGTCAACTCTGCTACTTACAATCACTGAATTCTACTACTAACTAAATTTACATCCCGTCACACATCCTCCTGACTAGTCTCTCTCCAGGAATTATCGTGGCCACCTGGTAACCGTGCCCACCCACCATGCAGGAGAGGGGGGGCAAAAAAGAGAACCTGCATGTCAACTGGTCTAAAACAGAGTCTGTTTAAAATCTAGAATATATTGATGACTTTGCTTTTATAGCCCTTAATCAAAAATGTCTGAAAGGGCTGCACAAACCATAACAACATCCTCGGTTCATTTCCCACATCGGGGCAAGAAAAAACTCAACCAAAGAGAAACGAGAAACCTCGGAAGGCACCGCAAATGTGGGGACCCTCTCTGGGTGACCGTTGCATTGGATGCTGTGTGGATTAGTGTTTTGTCGTTGGCAAACGATTCGTTCAAACGAACAAATCTTTTGAGTGAACTTACTGAACCGAATCACTTCATGAACTGAATCGTTTCTTTCTCAGGTCAGTTGAGCTCCGCCGCGACCATGCCGGTATGAGTGGAACTGGCGCATTCTGTGACTCACTGAACCCTCTTCGCAGCCAGCTACTCATCATGGGGACGGGGGGAGGTATGGTGCAAACGATTCGTTCACCGCGGATTAACGACATGAATCACTCGGTGAACGACAACGCTCTCGCTCTCAGGACTCGTGAAGCTACTGACACAGAGAAGTGACTGTGTCGCGGAGGAGGACGTCACATTGAGGATCTCGTTCAGTCACTGTGCGCGTCGTTCATTGGGTGCTGAGGTCTTGTGTCGTTCGCGAACTGACACACACCGAGATCTGCCGCTGGGGAAGCTGTTACTGACTAACTCATGATTCGCCGACCTGCACATAAAACTGCTGCTGCAAAAGTTATTCGGTGAACGAATATTTTGAACGAATTAATTTAAGACACTGATTCTAGTGATTCAGTACAGTCAAAAGAACTGCCGATCCCATCACTAGTGTGGATACGGTTTATAATTTTAGAGTCCATTCCATAATGGGGCCAGCAGTTGATCGTCTTGCATGTATACACATCGGGGAACAGAGAGGTCACCAACTGAAGTATAAGGAGTGGTACACCCTGGGTCCCAGTCCATTGGGTGACCAGCAGGGGATCATTTTGAATGTAGAAATTTAAGGTGGGATTTAAACGCTTATACCAAGGTGGTATGTCTAACTGTTACCGGTAAGGCATTTCAGAGTACTGGAGCCCGAGCCCGAATCGAAAACGCTTTAGATCCTGCATGCTTGTTTTGAGCTCTGGGGATCACTAATAAACCGGCGTCCTTGGAACGTAGATTTCTGGACAAAACCTAGGGAACAATACAATCAGCAGTAGTGCTATATATATAGTGCTAGACCATTTAGTATTTTGTATGTAAGTAATAAAACCTTAAAGTCGCATCTTACATGTACCGGGAGCCAGTGCTGGTGGGCCAGTATGTTTTTTTTTTATCATAAGTCCAGCAGCTGCATTTTGTACTAACTGTAATCTTTTAATGCTTAACATGGGGAGATACAAAAATCACATATATAATATCGATTTTTTTTTTCCTTTAATGTATTTTTGGAAGTCATATGTATGGCTGGTTATAACTCAAGGATGACTTGTGCACCTCGGCGCTGAAAAGTGTGAGCAAGGCAGTGCAAGAAGTGGACAGTTAAGAAGTAGAAGTCATGTTTTTTGAACATTTAGAGCAGGGGTAAGGCTGGGGTGTGGCTCTTTTGATGACTGGATCTGGCTTTCAGATAAATTAAGTTAAAGTACCAATGATTGTCACACACACTAGATGTAGTGAAATTATTCTCTGCATTTGACCCTTCACCCTTGGTCACCCCCTGGGAGGTGATGGGAGCAGTGAGCAGCAGTGGTGGCCGCACCCGGGAATCATTTTTCGTGGTTTAACCCCCAATTCCAACCCTTGATGCTGAAAGCCAAGCAGGGAGGTAATGGGTCCTATTTTTATAGTCTTTGGTATGACTTGGCCTGGGTGTGAACTCATCTTAGCTGACATTTCTTAACACGACAAGTAATGAATAATTCCGCTGGTAATCTGTTGTGTTTTTAGTGTTTTCCTGCCTTTCCTTTGTCTGCACCTGTGTATTTAGTGATTTGTCCTCGGCGAGGGGCGGACCTTGAGGCACACCTGCTCGCAATTAGCACACCAGTATTAAGCCTCGTCTCTGTCAGCTTGGCCTTGCCGCTTATTGTATCCGGAACTCCTCTCGTGCATGCACCTGCTTCACCAGACCTGGTATGTTTTCGCTACTTTGTCCTGAATTCCCCAAACTCTTGTGTGTTTATTTCCTAGTCCCCCTGAGGTAAAAGGATTACTTTTTGTTGGACTCTTGCCCTGCTCAGTTTGCCCTGGCCCTTTCTCCTACCAATGTCTAAGGAACCTATTTTGTCCAGATGTCATGGTGTGTGTTTCTGCCCCATCGCCCTCAGTTATCTCTTTTTGTCTAATTAAATGTTTTTATTTTTGTAATTCCACCTTGTCTCCCATGTCTGCATCCTCGGGTCACCCCCACTTGACCAAGACCTTAACAGTAATCACAGTGTTAAAAATAACATTCCAAATATAAAACATTATCATTATCATTATCATGCATTTTAATCCAGCCACCCGTTTCCTACCCCACCTGTTCAAGAAGTCACATTAATGGTAAGAAGTATTTTATTTAATTTTGGTTAGCTTCAGAATGACAATGTTATTAAAAAGAATAAGAGACTTATTATACTCTAAAAATGTTGGTCTTACATAGAAATGCAAACATTTAGTTGTATTCATTGTTAAAATATATTATATGGCTCTCGTGGAAATACATTTTAAAATAATTGGCTTTCATGGTTCTCTCAGCCAAAAAGGTTCCCGGCCCCTGATTTAGGGGTTGAGAAACTCGGTCCACTATCTGTAAAATTGTTAAACATAGAAATTAATCAATTCAATTACAATGTTTGTTTTTTGTAAATCATGTTGTCCAATTAATTGTTGTGTACATCAAGTGTACATACAAACCCTGTTTCCATATGGGTTGGGAAATTGTGTAAAATGTAAATATAAAGAGACTACAATGATTTGCAAATCCTTTTCGACTCATATTCAATTGAATGCACTACAAAGACAAGATATTTGATGATCAAACTCAAAAACTTTATTTTTTTTTGCAAATAATAATTAACTTAGAATTTCATGGCTGCAACACGTGCCTAATTAGTTGGGAAAGGGCATGTTAACCCCAGTGTTACATCACCTTTTCTTTAAACAACACTCAATAAACGTTTGGGAACTGAGGATACTGATTGTTGAAGCTTTGAAAGTGGAATTCTTTACCATTCTTGCTTGATGTACAGCTTAAGTTGTTCAACAGTCCGGGGTTGTGTTGTCGTATTTTACGCTTCATAATGTGCCACACATTTTCGATGGGAGACATGTCTAGACTTCAGGCGGGCCAGGAAAATAGCTACACTCTTTTACTACCAAGCCACGCTGTTGTAACACGCGGCTTGGCATTGTCTTGCTGAAATAAGCAGGGGCGTCCATGATAACGTTGCTTGGATGACCACATATGTTGCTCCAAAACCTGTATGGACCATTCAGCATTAATGGTGCCTTCACAAATGTTTAAGTTACCCATGCCTTTGTCACTAATACACCCCCATACCATCATAGATGCTGGCTTTTGAACTTTGCACCGATAACAATCCGGATGGTGTTTTTCCTCTTGGTTCCGGAGGACACCACGTCCACAGTTTCCAAATATAATTTGATGTGTGGACTCATCAGACCACAGAACACTTTTCCACTTTGCATCAGTCCATCTTAGATAAGCTCAGGCCCAGCGAAGCCGGCAGCGTTCCTGGGTGTTGTTGATAAACGGCTTTCGCTTTGCATAGTAGAGTTTTAACTTGCACTTAGAGATGTAGCGACCAACTGTAGTTACTGACAGTGGTTTTATGAAGTGTTCCTGAGCCCATGTGGTGATATCCTTTACATACTGATGTCATTTTTTATTGATGCAATACTGCCTAAGGAATCAAAGGTCCGAAATATCATCGCTTACGTGCAGTGATTTCTACAGATTTTCTGAAGCTTTTGATGATTTTACCGACCATAGTTGGTAAAATCCCTAAATTTATTGCAATAACTCATTGAGAAATGTTGTTTTAAAACTGTTAGACAATTTGCTTACAGATTGGTGACCCTCGCCCCATCCTTGTTTGTGAATTACTTAGCATTTCATGGAAGCTGCTTTTATACCCAATCATGGCACCCACCTGTTCCCAAATAGCCTGCACACCTGTGGAATGTTCCAAATAAGTGTTTGATGAGCATTCCTCAACTTAATTAGTATTTATTGCCACCTTTCCCAACTTCTTTGTCACGTGTTGCTGGCATCAAATTCTAAAGTTAATGATTATTTGCAAAAAAAAAAAAATGTTTATCATTTTTAACATCAAATATGTTGTCTTTGTAGCATATTCAACTGAATATGGATTGAAAATGATTTGCAAATCATAATATTCCGTTTATATTTACATCTAACACAATTTCCCTCATATGAAAATGGGGTTTGTATTTTTTGGTAATGATTACAAATACAGAAAATATATCCTTACACACAGGAGGACTTAGAGTATGAGCATTATTTCAATGAGTACTTTGGATTTTGTGTAGTTTTTGTGTACTATTGACTTTTACAATTGTGTGTATAATCAAAATATTCAGTTGATTATGTTATACTGCCACTCACTATTGTATAGGCCGATCTCACTCATGAATGATCATTATCAGAATTGGCAGCATAAAACTTTAATTGGAAAATATCTGATATAAATATATTTATGTAGAAAGGGACAAGCGGTAACAAATGGATGGATGAATGTCAGCCATATTACTTTTTTTTGTCTTTTATTCCACCAAAAATATATAAAAGTACAAAACCCATTCTGTAAATTTATAGGAAAAAATATGTGGTTGATTTGAGTGTATGAAATGTGTTTTTTTTTTAAGATGAGAGAGTGCAAGAGCTGAGGCCATGAGATGAAGAGACATGAAGGTTATGACAGACTGCTTTGGTGTCACATGGATTTCCATAAGAAACACGGTGATCTAAAAGCAGCCGGCTTTAGTGTCGGGTCTCAGCTTGGGCTGATATGGCCATGACGTGACATGGAACCTCATTTTAATGCGAAGGCTGTCAAGTGGTTCATGCAAATATGTGCCCATGGCTGAGCATGTGAGAAGCACCAATATGTATTTCATTTATTTTTTATTTTGCATACCTACCCACTGTGCTATTTATTCACAGCAAAGCTTCACCAAAACTGCCCATTATTCTCCTCCCTGGCAAGTCCTATGTATTCTTGTTAAACAATTGCAGATGCTTTGAAACCCAGCAAGGTATTACAAATGGCTAGATGGCGCAAAGCTCTGGTGGCAGTTGGAGGCAGCAGGTAAAAAAGTCTGCAATTTCACTTTTATCTTCATATCCACTGCGTTGTAAAGACCTACTGAAACCCACTACTACCCACCACGCAGTCTGATAGTTTATATATCAATGATGAAATATTAACATTGCAACACATGCCAAGACGACCTTTTTAGGTTACTAAATTGCATTTTTAAATTTCCCGGGAGTTTCTTCTTGAAAACGTCGCTTAACGATGACGTATATGCGTGACGTCACGGGCTTTTAGGAAATATGACCTCTGCGCTCACAAACACAGCTAAAAGTCGTCTGCCTTAACCGCATAATTACACAGTATTTTGGGGATCTGTGTTGCTGAATCTTTTGCAATTTGTTCAATTAATATTGGAGAAGTCAAAGTAGAAAGATGGAGTTGGGAAGCTTTAGCCTTTAGCCACACAAACACACGGTGATTCCTTGTTTAAAATTCCCGGAGGTGAAACTTTACTATGGGTCACAGCGAAAATGGATCCTGACCGAATGTCAACCAGCAGGTTTCGGTGAGAAAAATGTGGTAAAAAGTCGCTTCTTACCGGAGATCAGCTGAGCTTGTGCCGCCCATAAAGCTGCCGTCGACTCCCCTGAGACACTGCGCGTCAAGACACCCGTGGACACAAACCTCCGACTATCAGGTACTATTAAACTCACTAAAACACTAGCAACACAATAGAAAGAGAAGGGATTTCCCAGAATTCTCCTAGTAAATGTGTATAAAAACATCTGAATCTGTCCCAATGCAATCGCGTTTTTTTTTTTTTCTAGTCCGTCGCTATCAATATCCTCAAACACAAATCTTTCATCCTCGCTCAAATTAATGGTCCGAATAGCTCTTTTCGTTGGAGGGTCCCATTAAAAACAATGTGAGGATGTGAGGAGCCATCAACATGTGACGTCATCGTCTGCGACTTCCGGTAAACGCATGGCTTTTCTATTAGCGACCAAAAGTTGCGAACTTTATCGTGGATGTTCTCTACTAAAACCTTTCAGCAAAAATATGGCAATATCGCGAAATGATCAAGTATGACACATAGAATGGACCTGCTATCCCCGTTTAAATAAGAAAATCTCATTTCAGTAGGCCTTTAAGAAGGAAACAAGTTTCAATAAAGTAAACTAAAATGGTAGCATTACGGTTGTACGGTATACCGGTATTAGTACAGTATGACGATAATAATGCATCATATTCGGTACTAGGGACGGCGTGGCGCAGTGGGACAGTTGCCGTGCGCAACCCGAGGGTCCCTGGTTCAAATCCCACCTAGTACCAACCTCGTCACGTCCGTTGTGTCCTGAGCAAGACACTTCACCCTTGCTCCTGATGGG